>NC_061524.1:4265000-4275000 GCF_022379125.1 Scophthalmus maximus | reverse complement strand
AAATAAACACTATGTGGCCATGTCACGTCTGACACTGGCTATTGTGGAGCAACAACTGAGTCTGTTTGTGGATGTGTTTCTTTAATTTTTTCATTCTTTTTTTAATTCAAATGCAAGTGTTGTGAGTCCGTAGAGAAGTGCATCGCTGGAAAAGCGATCGGAATCACGCCGCAGCATGGAGAGAGAATCTCTCTCATACAGCAGCAGTTCCGGGAATTTTTCAATATTTAGAAATGAAGCTGCCGTTTTTTTAAATTACACGTCGTCCACCTTTGACAGACAGATTGCGGCCAGATATGTGCGAGACATATTCCAGGACACGAGGCACAGACAAACGCCACAAATAAAGAAATAATTCGAATTCTGTCGTGTTCATAAAATTGAAATCTATTTGACCACTTGTTTGATTGTATCACACAGAGATATAATTCCCTCAAAATGTAATACATTTGAATGAAATGTGAAAAAGGACGTTCCACCCTTTGGCCCGGCCGATGACATCACCGCCCGTGGCTCTGATGTGTGGTGACGTCATCCCTCTGTGGATTTGATCTCGATCACTCCCTTTACGTGGCTCTGATCCTGATGACGTCGTCTCCGCGTCGCGTGGGTACATAACCATTCATGGCCTTTTTTCAGCGAGAGAAATCTCCACGTAGGGAGAACAGGCGGAAGAGGCGAGTCTGGACATGGACACAGGAGCGGCTGACGAGAGACATCTGGACGTGGCCACGAGCAAAGTGAAGCGAAAGGGAAGGGCGCGCTGGGGCGGCTTCGCGTCCCTCCGGCGCACCAGGAACAAGATGGCGCTCCGCGGCGACGACGCGGCGCAGCTCGGCAAGGCCAAGAAAAGGGTCCGCTTCGCCGAGCCGCTGGCGATCGAGCACTGGGAGGCGGCGAGTCTCGACAACGTGGAGACGGGGAACATCCCGCTGCTGAGGGCGATGTCAACGCGCAGCGACAGTGGGGGACAGAGGAAGGCTAAGTCCAAAAGGACGACGTCGAACATTCTAGTCAACTTCATCTTCGGACGATCCACAGCGAGGGCCGAGGGCCGGTCTGCGGAGAGGGCGAGGGGAAAGATTGTCCCTCTGACTCCGTCCACGGCGCCTCTGGAAGCAGGGGCGGGCGAGCGGACAGAGACAACTGAAGACGAGACCGTCCCGAGACAAGAGCGGGCCGAGACAACCGCAGACGAGACCGTCCCGAGACAAGAGTGGGCCGAGACAACTGCAGACGAGACCGTCCCGAGACAAGAGCGGGCCGAGACAACCGCAGACGAGACCGTCCCGAGACAAGAGCGGGCAGAGACAACTGCAGACGAGACCGTCCCGAAACTAGAGCGGGCCGAGACAACTGAAGACGAGACCGTCCCGAGACAAGAGAGGGCAGAGACGGTTCAAGACCAGACCGTCCCGAGACAAGAGCGGGCCGAGACAACTGCAGACGAGACCGTCCCGAGACAAGAGCGGGCAGAGACAACTGAAGACGAGACCGTCCCGAGACAAGAGCGGGCCGAGACGGTTCAAGACCAGACCTTCCCGAGGACGGAGGCAGAATCTCCAGAGGAAGCTGCGTGGACGTGTCAGCCCGCTGGAACACAGGCAGCTCGAGGCCCGTCTGCCCCAGCGACGGAGACGGAGACAGCCCCGTCTGTCCCCCTGCCTTTGCTGTGCCTGGACCTTTGCCTCTACCTTTGGCTGTGCTACGCCTGGGCCTTTGCCTGGGCCTTTGTCCTGGCGCGTGGCTGGTACGGACGTGGGGGCGACCGAGCGGGCCCTCGGCACATCGCCGGGGGGGGAGTTGGCCCCTGCAGGAGAAGGGGAAGCGGTTCCGGCACGGACATGCGCGCGATCAAACGGGCCCTCCTGGCGTTCCCCGAGGAAGAGCGGGTTCCTGCAGGAGACGGGGGAGGGGCTCTTCCCTGAGCCTCTCCAGGACACGCTGCTTTTGCGGCGTGCACAATCATTGGGATAGAAAGTTTCATCATACGACCCCTTCATTTTGCATGATTTTGGACACGTGTATATTCATATTCAGAGTTTTTCCCGTCTGTCTGTGAGGCTGCATGTTCTCCTGTCACGGGGGGGTTTTCTCAGGGAACGCTCCGGTTTGACATTGCGAAAAATAATAAAGACAATCATTCAGACAAAAAAGTTGCATCTTACAACTATTCATTTTTGACTTGAATTCACCATGATTCTGAACGGTTATATTCATATTGGTCGATTTATAATGCTATGTTGTTGTTAAATATTTGAGAGTTTTGAATCATGGCCAACACCGAGTGTGTTCAATCGCTTCGCGTGTGTGTGTGTGCGTAATGAAGCTGTGTGTGTGTGTATGTAGACACACACACACACACTCTGTCAGCCTAGACAAGCTAATCCCAGATAAGAGAGTGGAGACCGGCCTTTTCATTAATGGCATCAGTTCGGCCAAACAAAGGCTGGCTGACAGGACGGCCGACTAAAGGCACATCAGACAATGCACTGAGGGCCGGACGTCTTTCCGACGGGGACGAGAAGGAGAGATCATATTGGTCCAGGGTTAGCGTCTCTACATTGGCTTCCTGCAAAATCCAGGGTTGAATTCAAAATCCCGCTCCTCACCTACGAAACAAACCCCCCTTGATGATCGGGCTCCATCGTGTCTTACAGAGGTAGTACCGAAGTAGATCGCTTCGCTCTGTAAAGGGGCTGTATGAGAGAACGCAAATGTTTGGAAAAAAAGGTCGCAGAAATGACACGAGATCGCTCCGAACATAAAGTCCCAGCTGGTCAGTGTTTGTCCGCCGGAACCATCGAAACCAAAAAAAAGATTATATACACGACACACACACCCTCACACACACAAACCCGCCTCTTTCAAACACCTCAGAAGACTCCAGCTAAACCCAGAGCTGAATTAAAGTGGTAAAAGCACACACACACACACACACACACACACACACACACACAGAAGACGGGGCCCCTTACCTGCGCTCACAGTGATGGCTTCTATGAACTGGTCTCTCCAGCTGTTGGTTCCAACCAGCAGGGCCAGGTTGGTCTTCTTGATCAGCTTGTCCACTGTGTTCTGCCAACAAGGACAAGACGGATGATCCCGGTTAGAGACGAGAGACACACACACACGCACGCACGCACGCACACGCACACACACACACACACATCACACTCTAATTAGCGGAGCGGTGGGGGATTGCTCTCTCCTCTCCTCTGCACTTCAGAGGGAATCCGGAACGCTAATTGTGTTGAATGGGGCTTAGGGGTGTGAATGGGGCCTCTGCGGACGCACGCCGACCGGCTCTTACTCTGCCCACTGTACGCCGAAGTGTTTATTTAACCGCGCCGTTATTTTTATGTCTTTTACCTCCCTTGCTCTCTTTGCCATTTTTCTCTCCCCCCCCCCCCCTCGGTTCATTACTCTAGACTCGGACACGGACCGGAGCGGGTACGTGCTCCTGCGGAATGCGGAGTGAGAAGTGCGTTCAATGTGAACTCGCCCTGAGAGACACGAACTTCGGCGGAGAGGCGACAGCGTGAGGGCGAAAATGACACTGTGGAAAACTGGAGGAAAAACAACAGAAAGAGCCAGAGTTCACCTGAGATAGGTCGCGGCAGAGACACACACACACACACACACACACACACACACACACACACACACAATACTGTCTCTACAATTGGTTCAGCTGTGAATAAACATTTCCAGGGAATAATCCAAGTCAAAAAATTGATTTCAGTCAGTCTAATAAAATACTCACACACACTTATACAGTAATACAAGAATATATGGTTTAATTTAATCATCCTCATCATCATGTCATCATTGACATCTGCTGCAACTACTGTATAGCATCACTGGTGTCGGATAATGATGAGATCTTGGCGAAGAACCAGTAGTTTGTTTTCTCCCGTTTCAGAATTTTTTTTGAAGAGCACAATAACCTGAATCTTCATTTTTTAAGCGGTTTCATCGTTTAAAGGGACTTGTTTTATGTTTCGCCTATTTGCATCGAAAGCGATTTTTTCTTTTTCCCTCCTTCAATCGGTCATGTCATACACCCACACCGTCATAATCCGCCGTCTGCCAACGAGCAGCACTTCAGCTAACTATGGGATGCAGTTCCGCGTGCGCACACGCACACACACACAAGCACACACACACACACAAGCGCACACACACACACACACACACTTTAATGCACTTGACAAAGTCCTGTCAAGTGGCGAGCTATTACTGGGTGTTATTAACTGTCTGTCTAGAGTGAGCGTGTAGGTGGGGCGGCAGCAACACACACACACACACACACACACACAGACACAAACACACACACTGTAACACGGATGGTAATTACTGCACATCTATGCTTGTCTTAAGAGTCTGCGTGGGAGACGGAAAGCAAGGAAAGGGCGCGCGCACACACACACACACACACACACAAACACACACGCACACACAAACACACACATGCATGCACGGACACACACACACACACAGGGCAATTACATATTATTTCCTGCGTGTACCAGAAAAGGCTGGTGAGTATAATGTGCGACAAGGGAGGTGATTTTTTTGTGTTGTTGTCTTTGTTTTACTCTGTGTCAGTAACATTTGCAAATTAAAGCTAATTTGTCCGCCGTAGAACAATCCCTGGTGTGTGCTGGCTGTATTTTCCGTGCCGATGTGTTGGTCGCGGTCCCATTAGTGACTAATGATGTCGTCTGTCTTGCGCTAATTACCTCTGTGCAATGAAATCATCCTAATTGTCGAGTTTCCGGAGGGAAAATATAACAAAAGTGGCATTCAAGTATTCAATTGTCCGTCTAACTTCGTATGTAAACAACACCCACACTCCCGGCCTCACCTTGAACTCATACGATTCCTCTATGATGACCTCCAGCTTGACGTGGTCTCCCAGCATGGGACGTCCCATCTCGGCGATGCGGCGCTCCTCTTCGTCCTTTCCCGCCGTCAGCGCCTCCTCTTCCTCCACCTCGTCCTTCCGCTGCTCCTCTGGAAGCGCGACAAGACGACAACAACAACGGCGGCGTTACGACAGCGGGACGGGTCGGATGTTGGGGGGGGGGGGGGGGGGGGGTGTAACGTCCCGCTGAGCAGCTTATTTGTGGATTTCAGTGTCAACGCTGACGTGGCATGTTGTGGTCTATTAAAGGCTGGAATAATAAAAAAGGAAACGACATGGGAATGATGCGATGCCCAAGAAAAGATGCAGGGAAATCCCCGTGATGTGCGATGTGTCATCAACATGAACAGAATCAGACGAGTGAGACGTTTGTGTTGCAAATGTGGGGGATGACATCAGAGTTATGGACTCGGCAGTGTGGCGATTTTGAATTTTTCATGTGTAGGGACAGCAGCGCGTCGACCCACCGTAGTTATATAACCTCAGGACTACAACGCCGAGACCTCCACCCTTCTCATTTATTAAATATGAAATAAACAAACCAAACTGGTATTTAATAAAAGGCTTTGGCAATTTTTTATTCTTATTTTTCGACGTCGGCCTAAAGGTGCTCAGCACTGGAATCAATTTATCTTCCTCATTGAATCACTGACCTGAACCGAATATTAAAAAACAACAACTTTGAAACAAACTGAAAGATCTGATCGAAATCCGTGAAGCGATTTGTAATTTTTGACTGTTGCTTTGATTCATTTTAATCTAAGTTTACACTGTTTAATCGGTACAGTAGGATTAATAAATGAATATATACTTTTCAGTTCCTCTGTAACCTCATTATCATTATCTCTCCATCCCCCCCCCCCCCCCCCTCCTCTCTCTGTTCTCCTTTTCTTCTCTTCCCCCCTTTTTTCTCTTTACGGTGCGCGTCAGTAATTGAGATTCACCGCGGCGCCTGAACTCACTGCTGGGATCAAAGAGAGAGAGAGAGAGAGAAAGGCCATGATCAAAATTTCCATGGGGGGAGCGGTTATCCATGCTATTGCCTTTCAATAAGGCGCAGTGCATTGTGGGTGCGCACCAGCTCATTGGCCATTTGTTCCCCTTTCGGTCGAGTTACAGTGAATCCCCCGCTCACCCACTAAACAAAACAGAGAACAAAGACGAACTGACGTTGTCGAGCGTCCAGCTGAAAATTTATGAAAATATCTAATGGAGGTACACATCCACATGTGATTGTTGAATACAACCCATCGAGAATCTGCGCTGCCTGTTTTACTCTCGCGGTGTATCATTCCACCTCGCATGGTATTTTCTTTTATTATTCCTGCTTGTATTTTATTTTATCGTCGTTTTTATCACGCGCTTTTGTATTCCGCTCTGTTAAGCACTTTGTGCACTGTTTTAATAGGTGCTCTTTAGAGAAAAGTTTATTATCATACCATAAGCAAAAACATAAATTCGGCCATTTTCTTTCTCCCAGATCTTTGGCCGCGATATATTGGAGGATGTGATCTACCCGTCTTTTTTCTTTCCAGTACATAACCATTTTCTCCCTCCGTCTTAATTAACATTTAACCTCCGTGTCTCTGCTCCTCGGTATGAAAAGCATTCGGAGTTTTCCAAACTGAAAATGGGGGAGAGCGGCGGCTCCACACCAACCTCCAAACGCGTACAGTTGTGCAGATGTAGCTTATGTCGGGATCAAACCTGGGTCGGGTGTGTTCAGTGTGTGTGGTAATTCACACCTTGTCATGCTTTCACGGAGTCTCTACTTCCTCAGAGGGGGATGGAAGGTGACGGGGGGAGGAGGGAGGGAGGAGGGGAGGACAGGCGGCGGGTGAAGAGGAAAGGAAAGACAGAACAACCAACGGAGAAGAGAGGAGGAGAGGAATTGCACTCCTGTCATGTTTGATAGATTCCGACGCCGTCTGAGGAGGCAGACGAAGAGGAAGGGAAGGGGGCGCCGGAGGGAGGGGAGGAATTTTTTTTGCAGCCCCGTCAATGCGTAAAGACAAGAGGAGGCGCAGAGGGAAGAAACCTCCGCCCCGTGTCAAGGAGGTGATGAGCAGCTGGAAGGAGGAAGACGACAGCGGGGCGACGGGGAGACGACCTGGCCTTTGACAGGATTAAACAGTGCGGCAGGAGACGAGGAGGAGGAGGAGGAGGAGGAAGACGGATCTGTAACACCGTCACACTTTTGGAGAGTCCCAAAGGAGGCGGAGGCGAGGAACAGGAGGAGGGAAAGGACAAGTGGAGTTTCTGAGGACCCGACAGGCTTTCAGCTCGTCTCGTCTGTCCTCCGGGGACAGGAGAGGAGAGGAGAGGACAGAAGGAGGAAAGGGGGGGGGGGGCGACGAGAGGGAAGATGGCGCGTAAGGAGTTGGGAAAGAAGAAAATAAAACAAATAGGTAGTAGCAAATGTCTAGGAGACCGAGTCACCATCAATCAGCAGTGACGGCCCTGCGGACAGGAGGAGGAGGAGGTGATGATGAGGAGGAGGTGATGATGAGGAGGAGGAGGACAGCAGAGAGACGAAGAGGATGTAAAGGAAAAGTGAGGGGTAGCAGAGCAGAGGGAAGAGGGATGAAGATGAAGTAGAAAAGTGGAGGAGAAGAGCGGGTGATGAGGAGGATCTAATCAAATCTAGTCAATATAATCCTCAGTACAGTACCGCGACGAATCCCTGTCATGGTGTTCGTATCCGATAACACCGCTCAACAGTTGCATCCAATTCCAGCGCTCGTTAATTATTGCTAAGGTGAAGGTTACTCGCTTACATCTGCATTTTGCCGCGATGAAAATCATTCATATACGGTTTGGCTGATTTGCTTAATGGCGAAGTTAATGGCACTGTGTTTTTACGACACGTCGTAAAAAAAGGCACCGCCGCCCCGGGTGTACAATAACAACATCGAGTGGCCGGAATCGTACAGAGATGTCTCCGTAGTGTTGTTTTGGGACCGCGCGCGCGCGTCTAAATTGACGGCAGGGTTAATAATCATAAACACACACACACAAGCTCATAGGGCAGAGACAATCCAGTCAGAGATGCATTTCTGTGTCTCTAGAGAGGCAGCAGACGACGTTGGCGCCCCCTACTGGTTTCAGCTGGTATGACGCCGGCAAGGACGCGGCTTCTTTTCCCCGAGAGCTCCCGAGGAAGTCGTCGTCACCACTTTGGAGATAGCGGAGGAGAAGAATGAAGGGTGGACGCTGAAGCCCCCTACTTCGATTACAGGCTTCATTCTTGTAATATGATGACTCCCCCCCCCCCCCGAGGTTGCTTCTTGTGTCTGATAATTCAATAAAACATCCTTCGTGTCGACACGTCTATCTACCAAGTCTGACAGTATCGTCTGTCATCGGGAGCCGAGCGGAGGCTGTAAAGATCTGCGCAGGACTTAATTCACCGCAGAGCGAACGACCGCATCAGTTCATAAAACCCACTCATTAAACACACACAGTAGCCCTTGTGTGTGTGTGCGTGTGCCTGTGTGTGTGTGTGTGTGTGTGTGCCTGTGTGTGTGTGTGTGTGAGTATGTGTGTGTATGTGTGCGTGTGTGCCTGTGTGTGTGTGTGTGTATGTGTGTGCCTGTGTGTGTGTGTGTGTGTGTCTGTGTCTGTGTGTGTGTGTGTGTGTGTGTGTGTGTCTGTGTCTGTGTGTGTGTATGTGTGCGTGTGTGCCTGTGTGTGTGTGTGTGTGTGTGTCTGTCTGTGTCTGTGTGTGTGTGTCCCGGGGGGGTGTTTTGATCTCCTGACTGTGATAATGTGATATCCAGCTCTCGTCTTTGATCCCCTCATCTCCATAAACGCCGCTGCCGCCTGGTAAAACACGCGCTGCCATCAACACACTGTGGAGCTACTGTTAGACAGTACAGTAAGCCAGCGGAGGTAAACTGAGCTTAAAACCCCCCAATGAGATGGCAACCTAAAAAAAAAAGAGCTGAGTAGTGAGCAGTGATCGCTTAATCGCAGACTGTTTGGATAATCGATTGATCGGTTCAAGTAGTTCTCATGAAAGAAAAAGTCAAAATTCTCTGATTTTCCGCTTCTTGAATGTGAATATTTTCTGTTTTCTTTGCTCCTCTGTGACAGTGAACTGAATATCTTCGGTCGATTGATCGGGAAAATAAAATCGTCAGATTAATCGAAAATCAAAATAATCCTTAGTTGTAGCTTTTGTGCATTTAAATTAACAACACTGTAAAGAAAGGAGACTTTTTTGTTGTTTGTTATATATGCAGAGATTAGGACTTAATAGGAAAGAGGCATTTTTTTAGGCGCCAGATTTTCGTAGAGGTGACAGAGTTCTACACTCCACCATGTCGTGTTTCGGCGAGGAAGTGTTTTTGGCTCTGTTCAAATTTAGGCTGCGATATTCCTACACGGATGCAACTGTTGCTAATATTGTATGAAACCCACGATGCCGACAGCACTCTTGGTAAGAGCACCATGTCGTTCCATCTTCAGCTGGTCGTTCCTCGTCATCCCGCGGGTTACAGGGTTGTTGTTTTTTTCTGTAAGTGGGAGACCTGCTCTTGGATGACGTTCACATCGCAGCCACACCCACATGCTTCATCATCTCTACCTTCGACATATTTTTGCTGCGTGCCAACAATCCACAGCGATGCAGCAGCGGCAATTTTGTGAAAAGCCCTGGGGCCGGGCGAGGGGGTCAAGCGACAGAGGAGGAGGTCGGAGGTCGGGAGGAGAAAGGAGAGGACAGGCGTGATTCCCACTGAGTTGTACGTACAGACGTCTGAGGAGAGGCAGAGAAGGAGAAGAAGGGGAAGCGAGGACAAAGCTGAGCGTGTGGTGCAGAAAGGGAGCAGCGGAGCAGAATCCCTCCAGTGTGTGTTTCAACCTGAATCCCAAATCAACAGGCCTGTTAAAAAAGTCCAGCGATTGCGGAATTTTCTGGATATTTTCTGTTGCTTGTACGTTTGTGTTTCTGCAGGTTCAGTCGCCCTTCACTGTGTCCCAGTCCCACACTACTTACTGTACAATCTGCCATTTAGTATAATCTTCACCATGTACACACTTGCAATATTTGCAATCATGCAAAAACAA
>NC_061524.1:4245000-4257500 GCF_022379125.1 Scophthalmus maximus | reverse complement strand
GAAAATTTCAGTTCGGGAACCACCGATTTATTTTAAGTTTTTAGGGGGAAAAATGCTTCTGCTCAGTTTGGTGTGTGTGTGTGTGTGTGTGTGTTTGTGTGTGTGCGTGTGTAACTGGCCCCTGAGACTGCGAACTGGTTTGTCTGTGTGGAACAGATCAGTCGGTGGTTGGACTTTGGTCACAGACTAAACAAAAAACCGTCTTTGCATCTGTTTGTGTGTGTGTGTGTGTTGTGTCAGTTTACAATTTTAGACTCACTGTTCAACATACAATGAACAAGAGTGTGTGATTTTACTGGCAAGAGAGCAGCGTAGTGTGTGTGTGTGTGTGTGTGTGTGTGTGTGTGTGTGTGTGTGTGTGTGTGTGTGAGCCGGGGCAGTGCAGTGGTTTTTTAATAAGACAAAGCTGATAATGATGTCGGCCAAAGTGAGAAACCGCAACAATAGGCCAAACAGCATCAGCCAAGGCCCCTTTAACAAGCTCCACTCTGCTCAATAATACGCGTAATCCCGACTTTATGGAGGCTAATTGAAACAAAAGGGCAACCAACACACACACACACACACACACACACACACACACACACACACACACACACACACACACACACAAACACCTCTCTAAGTGTCTCCGTCTCTTTGCCTTCCTCTCCCCGACATCTGCATGTGAAGAAAAACTCATGTTTGCTTTGTTGCCACCGTGATATTCCGACTGAACCTGTTTGACTGATCTGAAGGCTTCTCGATTCCTCCCTCACGCACGCGTCAAACGCTCGGCGTCTGAAAGTCGCTTTCGCGTGGAATAAACCGACAACGCCAAAGACAGGAAAAATGTGAAAATGCCTCGGGGGGGAAATGAGCGCTGAACAAGTGCCGTCTGAATGTGTATTAAACGGGGAAGTTGTTTTGCGAGATGAGACGAACAATCATCCAGGGTCGGGGGAGGTGTAATCTCACACAGGCTGAACAAGATGAAGAAGAACCGTCGTTATTGCGTTGTTACAGATTTGCGTGTTTCTCAGATCTGAGGTGTCAGAGTTTCCTTGAGGAGATGTAACATTGAGGAGAACTTACTCACAGAAATCGAATATGTCGTCCATAACTGTGTGTTCAGATATGGACAAGCCCCTGCGGCCGAGGACCGACGTTTCTTCCGCCAACTCTGGATGAGTTAAATACAGTAACATGAGGCGGACGCTGCCGGACACCGGAAATGGAATCAGCGGCGCGCCGCCATAAAGTGTCCCCCGTCGGTTGCTCGGTTGCTTGCGCTATGCAACTTTGCCACGAGAAAATGACACAAAAAATGACACACTGTGGCTTTAAATGAACTTCGCTCACAGCCTCATCATTGATAACTTCTGCCAGCAGGTTGCAAGTCTCCGCCACTTCTATTATTTATTGCCCATACTTTAAACTGGAAAAGCGTTGTGCATTAAACATATTCGGCTACGAATGAAACTAAGGTTATGGTGTGATTATCAAACGCTTGGTGGCGGGTTAATAAATCAAGGTTTGACAGGGCAAGATTACAGCAAACCGGCTGCTGCAAGGTACAGTGAACGTTCCCAGGACGACTCCGCGGTAGAAAAAAGAAACCCCCCAAAAAACTTTAGCTCAATAGTCTGTTTTCCTCTGTGAGGCTTCATCGGTGTGACGCTGAACAGGGCCGACAAAAACATAAAGTTTATGATAACGGTCATTTTATTGGGCGGCACTGAAGCGAAACAGTTGACAAAGCCATAAACAGGAGCCACTCTCCATTTTTTTGCCAAAGTACGTACAGTATGTGCCTGAGAGAGTGTGTGTGTGTGTGTTCGTGTGTGTGCGTCAGCCCCTTCTCTGTGTCACTTTAACTGTTCTCCATCATCACAGGGAGTTTCCCCGTCAGCCTTCCTCCCTCTTCTGTCTACAGTCGGACCAACCGGCTCTCCCTTCATTCCTATCCCCCAGCATTTCTTGTTAACCTAATAAGGAGTTTGGAAAATCCTGGGGACTCCCTCAAACACACACTCTCACTCACACACACACACACACACACACACACACACACACACACACACACACACACACACACACACACACACACACACACACACACACACACACACACACACAGATGCGGGCTTCACACAGGAAATGTCTGACGGAGATATAAGTGTAACTGTGTGTGAGGATGTGCGTGTGTGAGCCGCGTTCTAATAACTTTCGACACCTTTCGCTGGATCTGACGGAAGCTGCGGGGATTCCTGGGTGACTTTGCTTTTTTTTTTTTTAAAACATACACACTTCTTCTGCCAAGTTCTGACTGCACCGCTTTCAGAGTCACCGGATCGCTGTGCAGTTCACGGAAAGAAAAGAAAAAAGGGGTGTCTGCTCTCGTGGGGTCGGGAGTCTCACACACACACACACACACACACACACACACACACACACACACACACAACCACACACACACACAACCACAACACCTATTACTACTTCTACCATATTGGGTCCGTAGGTGACCTTTCAAATTCAAATCTCGCCCCCATCCTGTGCTCTGATTGGCTAATTATTCCAGTCAGGGTGAAGTGAGAGATTGGGGAGCTCAGCGATTTCCAAGTGCTGGACAAACTGACACACACACACACACACACTGGATCTTTTACTGAATTAATACACTGATTGCAATTAGTGCAAGAGAATAGTCAGAGGTTAGTGAAGGAAGACAGATGGTGAAATAAAGTGCATGTATCCTGTTCTGTACGTACCGACCGACCGCTAAGTAATGAGATTGAGGGGCGAGAGAGAGTGTGTGTGTGTGTGTGTGTGTGAGGCGGCAAGAGAGCGAGAGGAGGATGTGAATGCTAATCAGCTGATGCTGCCAAACCAGCTGCAGCGCTCCATCACTTCCAGGCCATTTATGTGCTTCTAAGCCGCGCGATGGGATCAGCGCTGATGGAGAGCGACGCACAGTCAAGTGCACTGAAGAGCCTCCGGGGCCGCGAGCCACAACTGTGGAGACGGGGGAGAAAAAAAAAAATCCTTTCCACCAATTTCCTCGGATCCATCGGGATGATATGATCATTTTAGCGGTTCTGTTAAATGTTAATTTGTCTAAATATATATATATGTATATATATGTATATATATATATATATATATATACATATATATTTATATACTTTTGGGCAACACTTCTGCCGGGAAGAATGTTGACATGAGTCCAGAGGATTTTCATGGCGACGTTTAACGCCAACATTATTTGGGGAATTATTTGAATATACCTGCGCGCCGTAACCACGGTGATGGATGACGAACGAACAATAGCTAAACCACGGCTAAGGTCAGACCACTAAGAACAGGGAGACGCGCCGTATCCCCCACCAGCCACCAGCCACCACCAGGCTCCATGAGGCTGCTGCTTCTCCGTCTAAAGGTCACTTCGTTTTATTCTTCTCCGACCCAACTCCACTTTAGCAGCGAAACACTGCAGACGCGTCCGCGTGGTGCCGCGTTGTTTGCATCCGGTCGGTTGCCTGCCCACCTGAGGGACGTCAAAAGGGCATTTTCACGCGCATCACATGAAGCCGCCGGACGTCCGAAGACGAAGAAACATTGATTCATTTAAAAAAATGCGTCGACAACTGTTTCAATGTTCCCCCTCAGGAGACACATGTCCTCAATCCTTCTATTGAGACAAGAACGAGGCTGAGGAGCGCTCAATGACATTTATTACTCCCTCTGCTCCAGCGGCTATCGAAAAGAAAACAACACACACACACACACACACACACACACACACACACACACACACACACACACACACTGTCGGCCTCCTCAAACGCGCGTCGGGAAACTAAGTCCGCCGGTGCTGAGGTCTGACCACACATAGGGCGACAGGGGGAAAAAGCAAATGGCAGCGCTGCTCACAGGGCTGGAGACCAAACAATAAACCCCACTGTCTTTTTCTCTCTCTTCTTTTTCTCGCTCTTTGCCATTTTCCTTCACAAACTTCTGAGGAAGGAGAGCGGGGGGGAAAAAATCTAATACTAAAACCTCTTTTTGCTCTCTTTCCTCCCGTTGACATTTCCTCTGGATCTACAGATTCAGAGGCTCACTTCATCCTCCACCTCCTCCTCCTCCTCCTCCTCCTCCTCCTCGTCCTATTGGCCGACTAACTTCAGCAGTGGCACACTATTCCAGTTGGCAGTGCCCGCCTCTCTTCCTGCCACTTACCCACAAACTCCAAATCTTCTTTCATTCCCCCTCTGAATTTCTGTCAAACGACTTCCACTGGCATGAAGTGAAGAGTCCCCATTCACACCCCCCCCCCCCCCCCCCCCCCCGTGTTTCTGTTTTGTGTTCACTGGCGTGAATACATGATAATAACTCTCTCCTTCCTCCTTCTCTGTCACACTTGTTTCTTCGTCCCCCCCCCTCTCTTTTTTTGGCACCTCGAACCTGACACTCCGGCCTTTTTGCTTTTTGTCATTCCTGTTCCCCGTCTTATATATTACATTATATATATTATATTGGGTTTAGCTTTTTTTCAGGGTATCTGAGGGTAAAATCCATTCTAAATACATTACATATATCATAATATCTTATCTCGTCTGACTGGAATATTGGTAACGACGTGGTTCCGGTCTGGAGAAGTGCATGAATTACTAATGTGGAAGTTTTGCGTATCCAGGGCACAGGTTTTAATTGACTGTTATATAATTAATTATAATCAATGATGGATTTTGTAACAGGGAAATGATCATAATTATAATAAATACTATTAAAATTATTGGTAATATAGTCGGACAGTACAAAAAAAAAAGGGAAACAATCATGATTAATTCTAGGCTATATTGACTCTACCGGTTATTATCTCTCTCTCTATACATACATATATGCAAACACACAGTATATATATATATATATATATATATATATATATATAGGGTGCAAGTGGAAGGGTTCACTAAACACAATAAAGTTCAGCTTTTACTTCAAGGCACAGAGCGTACGGTGAGTTCAGGTGGTTGACGTCGCTGCCAGTTCCCAGATCCACTCTGCACCGTGGCGGGAATGAGAAGAGAAGAGAGATTTCTGATTGTTGCCACGGCAACGCGTGGCCAGCGTGGCTCGGTTTTTTCCGAGGCGGTTCCACGGCCCCCGCTTGCCAAGTTTTCTCTTCTATGGCTGCAGCCCGTACAGATGCCCCGGGGCCGGAGAGAGAGAGAACAACAGTGTTACTGTGGATTCACGGAGTTACACCGTGGGCAGCAGTTTTATTCAGCCAATATTTGTTTACTTGTTGGAGAATTAACAGTTTCTTTTCCTCTACATTCGAGTTTATGAATGCGAGACTGACTCTGAGTCTAAAAATCGATGCGCCATTGTCTCCGTGTTCAGATTTGACCAAGTTATGAGCTTATGAGTCTTTAATAGAGCTGCAACAGTTAATCAGTTGTCGATTACTAAATGAATCGCCAACTATTTTGATAATCCATTAATTGGCTCAAAATTCTCTGATTTCAGCTTCTTAAATATGAATATGTTCTAGTTTCTTTTGCTCCTCTATGACAGTAAACTGAATTCCATCAACTCTCACATATCTGTTTGTTTTTTTTCACCCGTCACTATAAAAATATCGCAGTTTCAAATTGAACAGACAGGAGGCCTGGATCAGTGTTGCCAGTGTGTTTCTAAGAAGTGTGCGTTTAGGAAGCAAGAGGAAGAAAAAAAAAGATTGGTGCATTGTGGGAAATGTAGGAAGCGGCTTTTTTCTTGCGCTTGACCCATGTAGGGACAAAACGTCACCACATCTTAACCACTGCAGCGTTGATTCTGAACATCCTTCTTGAGAATATGTCTTTTGTAATGTCCTTACCATTTATGGAAATGCTCTATATATTGAGTCAGGTAAAAGAAAAAAACATCACTATCAGTAATGTCTATGTATGTGGCTGCGGTCGGGCAGATTCAACATTGAATGAGTTGTGCGTCTGTCACGGCAGCACGGCGTACGGCAAAAAAAAGAACACATGCCCATGTATGACCAATGCGTTCGCACGGGTGACCCGCTGACCCCCGTCCTTATACGGTCGTGTGTACACGGATGAAGGTTTGCAGTCGCCAGGCATGACAACCTGCAGATCAGGGGCACAAAGAGTCGGTGGAGATAAACATTTCATATCTCGCTCCCCGCGTCTCCTCCTCCAATCGCCTTTTTTTCTCCTTTCCCCTTTTTTCAGCCACACATATATATATACAGTATATCGCGCTGACGGGGTCAATCAGTCAACGAATCGCGTGACATGAGGGGTGCGGGTGGATTCTGCGATCACTCGTCCTGTATCCAGAGGTATACGCATGTTAAAGAAAGTGGATTTGCTCCGATTTTTTAAAGTACAAATACTGAAACAAAGATTTTTCCGCCGACAAATTCCCAGCACAGTGCTCTCAGGATCTTGTTTCTCGTCGGGGAAGGAAATCCTCACAAGGCAACCGCTCGAGTGCCCCATCGGCAGGCCGGGGCGGCGATTTCACCGATTAGAACTCCCCCTCGCGTTCCGGCAATGTCAGTGTCTAATCTTAGTCTGCGGCGCGGATGGTTTCCGAGGTCGGGGGATTTGTCCAGAGCGCGACAGCAAATGTCCGAGGGGTCTGTCGGCTCTTTGATGCCAATCGGATGAAGTGAAATGTATCCCCTGCCTCTCTGCGGAAGCACAGCTGACACACACACACACACACACACACACACACATTTTATCATCTGTAAAACAGGAATGAAATCTGACACAAGAGGCCTGCCAGACCTTTGGCAGCGGGGAGTCATAAAAGCACACGGACAATCCCGACTTAGAAACTGACCAATACACACTCTTGGGAAAAAAAGCACACCTAACACACACACACACACACACACACGCGCGCGCACGCACACACACACAAACACCTTTATAAATCTGGAGGAGGGATCATATCGCCACACCAACAGGACGCGAATGAAAAAACCCTGAGATGATGCAGCAAAAAAGTAAAGACGAGTATCCGCAGCTTCTCGCCATGGCTGCACCACGAGGTCGCCCACTGAGCTGCACTGGAGGAGATGCGTGTCTGCCGGGCGTCTGCAGAACAGCAGTTGCCATCATCAATTTTTTTTCTCTATTGATTGTATTTTTCCAAAAGGGGGGGGGGGGGGGGGACACGTTGTATAAGCCTGCGGTTTCTCGACCTCTCCTAACATATTTATTCATGTTTTATTTGAACTTTATATGCGCGCAAATTAAAATGAGTAGATCAATGTAGAGATAAGAGAAGATCGGGAGGTCGCGGCTGAGGTGAGCAGAAGTCCGCATGCCACGATGGCCCCCCCCGACGGCGTCCGATTGGCTGGGGGGTCGGGGCACGGATCAACCAAATTCAAGTCAAGGCGTTTTGACTCTGTGCCCCCGCAGCAAAGAACATGACGCAGGAAACGCAGCCGCAATATCAAGTTCCATCTTTTGCAGATTTAACTCGACCAGATATGATTCAATAAGCAGACGTCTGTTAAAATAAACGGCAATCAGCCTTGTCTGGGAGTAAAGGATAACATTTTCCCTCCGCAAGTGTCTGGTTTAGGAAAACATTAAAACCAAAAACCTTTTTAAAAAAATGCTGCACTAATCCTTTTTGCATGATGAAGGAACGGGGGCCGGGGGGCAAAAGCCTCATCGAGAATTCATAATACGTTTTTCCTCACGCCGACTGAATCAATATGTTGGAATGTGATTTACACATCGCACGGGGAGCAAAAAAGCCTTAACCCACCTATCGCCGCCCTGGACGGAGGAAGATGAGAAGAGACATTTATCAATCTGCCGGGTCTGGGGGGCGGGCGGGGGGGGGGGGGGGGGGGGGGGGGGGGGGGGGGGGGGGGGGTCGATCATCCCCCCTCTTCGATGGAAACTCAGATGTCTGGAGGAATGTGGTTGACAGAAGGTCTGTCGGAGTCAAGTGGAAAAACCTCCGTCCGAGATAAAAGGACCAACCGAATTCTCGATCTTGAAATACTTTGCTTCGGGCTCATTTACGCCGCCTTCACGTACGAAAAGAGATGCGTCTGTTTCAAATAGGGCTGCAGCTAACGATTATGTCCATCATCGATTATTGTCGCGATGAAAGCGATTAGTTAAAAACGTCGAAAAAAAAACGTCGATGGTGTTTCCCAAAACCACCAGAAAGCAGGTCTTGTCAGAGGACCTACATTAGATCCACTCTGTTGCCATCAGCACATTGACATAATCGGGTTATATTATATTATATATATATATGTATATATATATATATAATATAACCCGACCACGTGTCACCTCTGAATCCTCAATGCGCTGATGGCAACAGAGTGGATCTAATGTTTGTCTGCCTCCCCGCAGACCAACCAAACAGAGGGAAAAAGAAGGAAAATGGAAAGCAATCGCATCGTTAGCAGCAATGCAGATCGCTATCGCCTCTTCCGTAAAAGTCGGCCGGGCTTTGCCCCCTCGGGCTGAATGAGGTGAGGGCTGAGAAACGACCACTGGACCCGTCATTATCTTCAGATGGATGGATATTAGGAAGTGCTGCTTTTCACCCCCCCTTCTCTCTCTTGCCTTTCCCCCCTGATTTATCTTTCCTCTCACAACATTTGCTTTACCCCCCACATCTTATGTAAACTTATGAATTCAAGAGGAAAAACAACATTCCACTATAAACACATAGGCTGAAGTCCACCGGGGGAAAAAACCCAGAGCCTCTACAAAACACCGTGATGAATGCCATTGTCATAGTAACCACACAGATGAATCCAAAACTCTCCGATTGAATAGGAGGAGGAGGAGAGAGACCTCAAAAGCCGGATATGTGGGGGACAAAAAAAGGTACTAGAAGATACCAAAGCAAATATTTCTCCACACACACACACACACACACACACACACACACACAGTGAGTTGATCTCAGCTCTATTACTGTTGTTCCCCTCACAACACAATTGCGCGTCGCACCGCCCGAGGCAGCAGACGGCCTCTACGCTTAACTTTGCCCGGGATGGTTCAGAAAATTATTACATAATGGTTTATGTGTTCATTATATACGCAACAAACGCAGCATCGTGAAAGAAAACCTGCTCGCGTCGACGAGGCAACGCAAATCGACGGAATCATCTGGGGGCTGCAGCTTAGGACTATTTTCATCACTGATTAATCTGGCGATTTCTGTGGCATTATTAAAAACCACTGGAACCGATTATCGAAAATCCTTGGCGATTCATTTGCTGGTCGATCACTAATCGATGAACTGCTGCAGCTCTACATTCGTCAATTAAATCCGAAACCCCCCGAGGCTCCTCCGCTATCATCGGGTGTGGTCGTTTAATTACATTTATAGTGAAATATAGCTCCCCGGCTCTCCGAAGCGTCAAAGTTCACTGGTCAGGACACATTGTCTGTGCATGTTCAAATACAGGCCTACCGCCGCCTTTTCTTCTCACGCGTCACTGTCTCTCAACAGTACCTGCGCAGCACGTGAACCACGACGGAGACGAGTCAATAACGGAAATCACGGGGTGAATTCCTGCAGCTTGACACTCTCTTCCCCCGGGCGGCGGCCCTGGCGGGCGGCTCCTCCTCCTCCTCGTCCCTGCGGGCGCCAGGGCGAACAGATTGGCCCCCGTCGTATCGATCGGGAATAGTCTTTCTGGTTCTATTGATCCGCCTTTGCTGGATGTGACTCATCTAAACGGCACTCCTCCTAACTTTTAACTTTGACTTAAACACTTTGAGAGGGTTGTGCCCCCGCGCCCGCCACCAAATTCCAAGGAAAATCAGTTAAGTCGATTTGGAGGGACTCCTGCGGACACACAGTCCCTTCTGGTTTGGATCTGCGCTCAACATATTCCTGGGACCAACAAGCTCCTGTGCATGGGGAGGATTCAAAAGCAGAATGAAAAATCGAATATCTAGTACGTGGACAAAACGTCACACACACACACACACACACACTCTGCAGGTCCCCCTCTCGGAATAACCAACATCATCATCATGTGACAGTGACGGCCACGTGTTGTGACAAAGCACTCGCTTCCTCCCTGATGTCACCGGACACCTGTCAATCACACCCTCAACACCGTCCTGGTAAAAAGGGTCACAATCTCCCACACACACACACACACACACACCCACACTGCCAGGTTAACTAGGAGCCACTGTCAACGACACGACTCAAGTCCACACAACACAAGAGTGACGCACAATTCCAAGTCTGTCAATGTCAGCAAACCTCCAAATTACATATAAGGCGACACGTCCACTTCAGCACAATTTCATATACGTCCAGTCTAGAAATGTGCATGCGTCCGTTGATTGACATATTAAGTGAATGAAAGGTCAGCTATTAATTGTATCATCAAATATTAAGAGATTCAATGAAAAGTTAATTTTATCAGAAAAAACTACTTGAAAGATGTTTTTTAATATGTGACATGTTGAATTGAAAGAGTTATGAGATTTCTGTTGTATTTGTGAGGGATTTTCCTTTGATTTGAAAGTGGTAAAAGTTCCATACACTTTCTGACTCATTTCTTTGCCTTTTTTCCTGAAATATATATATATATATATATATATATATATATATATATATATATATATATATATATATATTACCCAATTTCTACCGTGGAACCCGTAATTTAGAAGTTGAAATATCAATATATAGAATAGGAAATATATATATATAGGATAATATAGAAATCAAATATACTGCACAGAGTTGAGTGTCGTGTGCGCGTATGTGTGTGTGTGTGTGTGTGTGTGTGTGTGTGGGTGTGCATGCATGCGTGTGTGTTATTACTTAAGACAGATACAGAAGCACAGAGATAGAGAGTCAGTGTCTGACCTTGCCTGGAAGGTAAACAACTCGTGACTTGGCAACTTCTCTTCTCCAACTACGACACACACACACACACACACACACACACACACACACACACACACACACACACACACACACACACACCCCCCACAGCCGATCTTGTTTATCGTCGGTTTTGCCTAGAAACACCCATGCTGGGAGATGACAGGAATTCATTATTTCACACTAAGGCGATAAACCTCAAAAAGGAAAAAAAAGAAAAAATACTATTCATATGAGACAACTGCTCCGAGCCACACACACGCTTTTATGGTGTTTTCGGAAAAAAAGTTCTCCTCCGAAAAAGCAAACACAGCCGTCATTCTGGAGAGGGAGTGAGAGAATTCCAGCGGCACAGAACCTGAAACACAACTTGGCTTTTGCTTCGCTTCCTTTTTCGTACGAGATTATCAAATGATCGCAGCGACCTCGACGCTGCTCAGTACAAGGACTGTGAGTCCTGCGCGGCCTCAACAAAGGCCCACAGATCCGTTATCATTATTTCCACGCTCACGGCATCAACCGGCGAGGCGACGTGAATCCTGATTACACCGACAGCTGTGGCGCGTGATTGGCTCCGCTGGGCTCCCTCGCATCGGCGGTCGCTAACAGACGTGCAGAGAGTGCAACTCCAGGGCGAGGGAACGCCGGAGTCGCGCACCACAAGTCATGTGACTTCCTGCATTGCTTCTCTGGAATCACCAGCAGAGGGCGACTCTGTGAGAAAATACCTCCATAAACATTTTCCTGGGGAGTTTCGCTTCAGTTTCAGTTTCTTGTTCAATACAGCGTGATGTTTTGATTCAGTAATTCACCGTCCCATTAGACGAAATAGGCGATAAAGCACCGAATGCATTGGAGCGTAGCTACAAAGCTCGACTGACAGCTGGTACCGTCCAATCGGTGCACGGCTCCCGGTGTAGGTGGGAGCACAGTGGACGAGCTCTCAGTCGAAGCTGCTTTTCATGTCACAGAGGAAACATGCTTTTGCAGTATTTCACAATGTCTCCGTCTGATCTATATGTGGATTCAATCTTTTTTTAAATCAAATTCTTCATCAAAGTAATTGAAATTTCACAGAGACGAGAAGACGCAGAGCGACAGAGAGCGGAGAGTCGGATGGAGGTACTTTCGTTCGCTGAGTGGACAGGTGGCTTCCCCAGCGGGAGGCAAAATCTTCGTCTCCGTCTCCGTCTCCGTCTCCGTCCCCGGAGCGGTAGGACGCTGAGCGGGTTTAAAAAAAGAAAAAAAATCTGCAACGCAATGATGCTGCTAATTGGCTGCAAAGATTTCCAATTGGAGCGGGAGCTGTCACGGCCTGCCGCGCAGAGGAGAGGACGCGCCGTAGGACGGTGCGAAGAAGACGTGCACGTACGGCATGCGGCCTGTAGGAGCGCGCCGGTACACGCAAGCACATAATCAAAGGGTCTTTATGGACGCGAGTGTGAAAGAGGAGCCGTTTATAGTTGCGGGTGTGTGATTACAGCCTGCGTGTTATCGCTCTTTCCACATTTACACTTCCTGCAGACATTGGCATCTAGCTGATTTGGCTTTCATGGAAACTAAAACTGTGTGTGTGTGTGTGTGTGTGT
>NC_061524.1:4192500-4227500 GCF_022379125.1 Scophthalmus maximus | reverse complement strand
AACAGTAACCACCGGTTCCTCTGAGGAGGGGTGCGATGCTACTCAGCTGGTTTCGCGGTTTGCGAACAAAGTCTAAAAAAAAAGAAAGTTATTGGAAACCAGTGATAAGGCGTGATAAAAAAAAGAAGAAGGAAATAGGCTAATGCAATAATCAGACACAGGTGGAAAAAACACAAGCTGTTGAATGAGGAGCAGTTGGGATCTTACGTGGTTTTATCCAAACTGGAAAAAAAGCAAAGTGGAAACTGCATTTGTTCTTCTTTTTTTTTACCACCACGTCACCCGTCGGTTCGTGAACTGCCATTTTGTTGCCTCGAGTTTAGCATATTGGCCGGCGCCATCTTGTTTTAGTTTTTTGCTACCAGGGCGTAATGACGAAGACTTGAAACTACCAACTGAAACATAAACGCCTCAGGAAAATGTTTACTGACTTTATAAATCAAGTGAGAAGTAGAGTCACTCTCTAATAGACTTCTATAGAATCAGACTTCTTTTGGCGACCAGCGAGTCGCCCTCTGCTGGTGATTCCAGAGAATGCAGGCTTCAGGCACTTTTACGTACAGTCTTTGGTATAGACCCATTTTTTTTTTTAAATGGCTGCCATATAGCTCACTAGACATTTGTTAAATACTGTTTCATAATGTGATCAAGTTAACCAACTAACTATGATGATCCCTATGTGTTTGACCTTCAATGGGACGCACCATTCTTAGGAAACCAGTCCAACTCACATTCCCCCCTCCCACTCCACCTTTACCCAAAATCCACTGGAAAAGATCCAGACACACGCGCACACACACACCCCCATCCACGCACACACACACACACCCCCATCCACGTACACACACACACACCCTCATCCACCTACACACACACACGCTCTCAGACATTGCCGTAGGTGGACGCTATTAATACACGTCCTGAACCAGGACAGCGGAAGTGGGGAACTGAAGCAGGCCGGCATCCGCTGGGAGAACAATCGCTGCCCCCGTTTTTAGCCGGAATACTGCTGGGGGATATCAGCGGGAATGACGGGCGGGAATGTGACGAAAGAGCGGGAAGGCCGCTCGCTCTTTTTCCCAGAAAAAAATCTGTGACCCAGACGTCCCAGGACGGCAGTGCTCAAAAAGGATGAGCAGAGACAGGCACATGAAAAAAAAATTAAAAAAGGGAATAAATAATAAAAAAGTGGTGGCACCGGGGGAACTGGAACAGAAAATACAGCTGACAGAATGAGGGGGGACGTAAGAGAAGACGTGCATAATAGATACTGCTGCAGGGTCAGGGGAGGAGATGTTGGAAAGTTTGGGAGGGAGAGAAGACAGAAGCTTTGAGTGAGGGACGAGGCGACGGGGAGGATGGACACACACACCTGTTGCCCTGCTCTGCCTCCCTGGGTGCACAATGTGTGTGTGTGTGTGTGTGTGTGTGTGTGTGTGTTGTGGCAGATGTCGCACCACGCTGCTTCCCAGCAGAGGAACGGGCTTAAAGTTCACCGGGAGAGGCCTCTTGACATTCTGCCTCTGACGCGAGACACTTGTGAAGCGCCGAGGACCGCCGGTGGAATAACAAGCACAGGCCGGATGACGGCCGCGCTCCGCCCCCCCCCGAGGCATGTTTTTCGAGCCACCTCTTGAAAGAGCGAATGAGCGCGGAGCTCGCGCTCGTTTTCCCGCGGTCAAATGTCACACGCTGAGCGAAGAAGAAACAATAACGGGACTGTTGACATTGAGGACTTCGAGGCATTCGAGGGTGTTCAGCGGAGTGGAATTACCCGCGGCGGCGCGCCATTAACCGTGGCGAATGTTTAAAGCCGGAGTGTGTTGAACTCCTTGTTCACACTTTGTGAGCAGATTCAGCTCCAGCGGTAGGACTTAAACTGTCCCGCGGGGACACGCGTGAGAGAGAGAGAGAGAGAGAGAGAGAGTCAGAGACGCTCGCCCGGCTATTTGTATTTAAAGCTGACCCCTGAACTCCATTCTGTCTAATGGGAGAGTAATTTTCAGTCTGTAGCCACCTGAGAGACCAGACAGGACCTCCCGATGAAAGTGAACATCCATTCGCTCGTGTGTCAGTGCAGAGCATGAGCGGCCCCGGCGTCCTGGGACGCACGAGCTCGATGAAAATTCAGAACAGCGGAGCCTTTGTTTTTAAGAAAAGGGCCGACGGTAGAACCTCCGGCTGTATCAGCCGCCTACTGGAACCTCGTGCCGTGTCCCGTGTCCACCTACAGGGAACCGGTCCCTGAACTGGATGTTTGAACTGAGACGCCATCCGGCGAACTGGCCCTGCGCTTCCAGCAGTTTTTCGAGTAGAACCATTGTAACTATGGATGCGTCATCAAAGGCGGACGCCACGGGAGGATGTCCAACGGGAGAGAAAACGGCACCAGCGAGGGGGCGGGGCTATATCGGTCACCCGCGAGCATCTGTCCTGCCATTGCAGATGGTTTTTTGTTCGCCTTGGGAAAAACGAGCACGGCCCGACTTCTCGCGATAAGAAGACGGAGGAGATAAGACATGTTTTGGTGCTGGCTGGACCAACTTTTGGGATTCCGTACCACTTTGGATTGGGTCTACCCAACATTGGAACCTCACGTTGCTTCCACAGCGTCGAGCAAACGTCGGGCAGCTCAGTCAGGAGAACGTACGAGTCGAACACCTTGAATCTCCTGCTGAGCGAACCAAACTCTCCCCCACCCCCGGTCGTGTCTGTAGAGTCTACTGAACATTCGAAACGTCACCCAGAAGGTTCGAGTCTCCCGCTGTCTGGACTGAAGCATCCTGTCGTATCCACAGCCGACAAGACTGAACCTATCGCTGTGTCCATCGACTCAACTGAACGTCAGAGCGTCCTCCCACATCCACTCGGACCAGGCACTGAAGAAGGAAATTGTGCCGTGATATGACCAGTTGTCACAATGACACGACCTTCCTTCCGCTCGTGTGTATAACTTTACTCTCTATTGCATGTATCTATAACAATACCCATGCACAATGGCCCCTAACGCAGCTCCGCCGCGTTTTCCATTTCACGTCAATATCGTTTTTTGCCGCTGACCGTGGCGGAGGTGAGTGCACGAGAGAGAGAGAGAGAGAGAGAGAGAGAGAGATGAGGCCCCTCCATTGATTTCCACTTCATCCGTCCAGGGTATATGAAGAGGGGGGAAACGAGGAGTCTGAGTGACACCAGGAGCGAGCGGCGAGACGTGACAGACACACCACATCTGACGGAATCCTGTGAGCCTGTCACGCGGCAGCGAAGATATGTGACGGCTACTTTGGAATCGGAGAGATGGCCGGACCCTAAAGCGTGACGCACGCTAAGGGTGTCGTGTCACAGATGGCAAAGTGCAGGCAGATTGGACGTGGTTAACTTTAGGTATAGATTACCTTGTGCTACATCCGTCAGTCATCTTTGACTGTCATCATATTTGACGGGGAGGAGGGGGTGAGGGATGGATGGAAATCTATAGGGGGTCTCGCACAGTATAAACCTGCACTTTGCTCAAAGGCACTCTGGCAGGGGCCACGAGATTTACATCACAAATGTACCTCCTCACTCCCCCCCCACCTTCTCTTACATCCAGATCCAATGCCCCCCTCCTAGATGTCGCCTTCATTTTTTTTACCCTCCTGTCATTTAATATCAATATATTATCCTCTCTCTTTTTTTCTTTTTTCCTTTTCATGTCAGCATCGATTCTTAAAATAGAGCTGATCTTGTCTGGAAACTAAAAGCTTGCTAACACTGCAAAACACACACACACACACACACTCGGAGACAGAGGCAGTGGAAATGAACAGCAAAGCACTGAGGTCGATCTGGTGGCATGCTAAAGCAATAATCATAAGTCTTACTAATTGAATACCTGCATGAGCTTGTGGTGTGTGTCCTTGTGTGTGTGTGGTGGTGTGTGTGTGTGTGTGTGTGTGTGTGTGTCCTTGTGTGCGTGTGGTGGTGTGTGTCCTTGTGTGTGTGTGTGTTCGTGTGTGTGTCCGTGCGCGCACGACTGTTGCCGTGTGTTTTATGAGCATCTTTTGTCTGTGAAGGTATTGGGTGGGGGGAGAGAAAGGTGTCGGCTTCCTTCCTCTGTTTAGGGAGACGTAAATCTACCGAAGCTGCTGCTGAAACTCAAAGGCGGTGATTGAATGCGTAGATAAATAAAGGGGGGGGGGGGAGAGAGAACGCGATGAAGGATGAAGCAAGGGGGGAGAAAGGCCACAAAAAGGGAGAACAGAGCGGTGACATTTCAGCAAACCGCCGGAGGGAAAAGTCACTAAAGCGGAGTCAGCGCTCCTTTCTTTGAGAGAAATTCATGATTAGTCATGTTGAATTAGAAAAAAACCGTTAACCTCTGAGATGAAAGAAAGAAGAAGTGCAGATCACGGCCCGTCGCCTCAGACCATGTTTAAAACCTGCCGATTGATGATAAAATACATTTCCATTTCCATTAATTTATACATGAAACACTTTTTATTTAAACATTCCCCAGATACATTATGTTCAGCACCTCGATAATTTCCCATTGGATACACATTTAAATGACGACAACAGTCATATCCACTGCTCATGATCTTCTGCAGCTCTATCCCGAAACTGGCAGTCGTTCAGGATCCAAGACACCAAAGTTCCACAACCAAGAGCACAATGACACCAAGCCCTGCTTCTGCACAGCAATGGGTCTGTGGTTGTGTCTAATGCTCCAGAAAAAAATTGCGTATCATACATGTCTAACGTTGGATTCAATTGCATTAGTGACACGAGATTTCGCGTTACACTCGCGCGTCCGGGGCACATTCTCGCACATTGACGGTCGCATCAACCAAGCGAAACCGAGGAGGAGACCACGGAGGGACCGGTCGGGTCCGGTCGTCCCCTCGCTGGTCCTGGA
Source organism: Scophthalmus maximus (assembly GCF_022379125.1). NCBI lineage: Eukaryota > Metazoa > Chordata > Actinopteri > Pleuronectiformes > Scophthalmidae > Scophthalmus > Scophthalmus maximus. The sequence goes on along the minus strand of NC_061524.1, from coordinate 4,222,606 downwards.
TCAGTGCGGTGAACTGGAAGGTGTCTAACAAGGACTCATCTCACATCAGCAGTTATCGCTGACCCCCTTTCTCCTCCTCCTCGCCCCCCCCCCCGCCTATCACAGAAGGTCAGGGGTTTTTCTATTGATCGGCTATAAATTCTCACACACTTGAGGAAACCTCCACTGTGAGCACACACATGCACCGATACACACCGGGAGCCTGCAGACACATCAGCAGAAACCATAGGCCGCATATAACGATGGACGACGCGCCTCCGCTTCCTCGCGCAATAAATGGAGGTCACGACGATATAGCGCACACGCTCAACCAATCGCGGTGGTCCCAGCTGTCGATCATGACGTTACTCCCCCGTTTTAATAGCATCAAATGCTTAGTGGATAAAATAAGCACTCAGTGGGCTAAGGAGGCGGGGTTTGTGATCGATACCGCAGCCAGCCACCAGGGGGGGGGGGCGACCCAGGTGATGTGACCTCACTTTTTTCGTCCTTCTTTAATTTGAGCGAAGACTTGAGCGGCAAAGGTAAGTACTGTGTGTTAATGCAAACCCAGGCGTCTGCACACACACGCACACACACACACACACACACACACACACACACACACTGAAAGGACTGATGTGATTTGGAGTTTCCAGAAATGCACCAGAAGCCAAATCCAACAGAGCAGACTGGGAGAAATGATTCCCGACCCTGGTAATCACAGCTTTAATTACATATTCTGCTCCCTCTCTCTCTCTCTCTCTCTCTCTCTCTCTTTCTTTTCCTCCCCTCTTCCCCCCTCTCTCTCTCTCTCTCTCTCTCTCCCTTCATCCCTCCCTCCCGTTGAATCGGTCTCTTCTTGGCTTCGGTTTAAGGCCAGACGTTTGTCACCTTGCCATCCTCCTTATGGCTTCCTCTCTCTCTCTCTCTCTCTCTCTCCCTGTGTGAAGCAATGGAAACGGGATTTTCTCTCTGCTCGATCTTTCTTTCCACTTCTTTTTCATTTGCTCACCCCACCCCACCTCTCCCTCTCTCTCTCTCTCTCTTTCCTGCATCCTCGTTCGCCGCCGCCGCCTCCTCCTTCTCTCACTCCTCACTTCTTCGTGAAAAAAAAGGGTGCTTGCATATCCATGCTTCTGCGTACATAACTGCGGGAAAAGAAAACACAAATGGACACAATGGGGACAAGTGCACAGGATATTATGGATTATGTTTGTGTGCATATGCCTTTCTGTACACAAAGTACGAGCGGATGAAAGCATATGGCATAAAGCGTATAGCCTCTTAGGATAAAGCTCATTTCAATTATTAAAATGCTACAGAGCTCTTACCACACGCGGGGACGCAGAGTGCCGGGCGTATCGCCACCGTGCAGGATTTATCAAACGCACACGAGACGCACGGTTTGAGCCGTTAAGTGTCTTTAATTCAGAATCAGCATATAGGTGCAGCACAGGCGAGATATGATATTATATATTATAATATACAGTATATATATATAGATATGATAGAAGCAATTAAGCGCATGAACGGAAAAAAAAACATGCACCCGATCTGGAAAAGGATCGAACGCAGTGCTGCGGTAAATGAGCCGCATATGTGATGAGTGAAGTGGATTCTTTTTTCTTTCTTTTTTAAGCGGTGACATTTGCATTCACGAAACGTATATTCATAATTGGGCGAATGCCTTCGTGGAGTCAAATTGATTCAAAAACACATGTTACGTGTGTGTGCGTGCGTGTGTGTGTGTGCGTGCGTGTGTGTGTGTGCGTGTGTGTGTGTGTGTGCGCGCGCGTGTGTGTGTGTGTGTGTGTGTGTGCGCGCGTGTGTGTGTGTGTGTGCTCCCTGGCGCCAGGCTAACAAATACATTGAGGACAACCGACAACTGAGACTGATCGGAGAGTTTTTCCCCATCGATATTTGACTGGATCTGAGAGTACCACATCCTGAGTTCTTTGGAAAACAGTGACAAGCAAAAGGAGGCTGGCAGGGCGGTGAGTGAGTGAGTGTGTGTGTGTGTGTGTGTGTGTGTGTGTGTGTGTGTGGGCTGGTTATGAAAAGTTCAGTTTGACTGTACACTGGAAGGTGGGGAGGTGGGGAAGCGAGTGTGTAATGGAGGCTTGGAAGTGACACACAATGACACACACACACACACACACACACACACACAGAGAGAGAGAGAGAGAGAAAGACTCGGGGCGTTTAAAGTCTTTACTGCAAATGTGTCAAATGCAGAGAAGGACCCAACACACCTCCGACACCGGCGCAGATAAACACGTCCAACCACTGTTGATCCGACTCTCCAAACAGCGGGGGACGTAACACGCAGCAGGGCATGGCTAGTGTCGGCCTGTCCCCGTTTGTTCTCCGTGTGACATACAACAGACAGAAGGGCAACCGTAGGGCTGTGTGTGTGTGTGGGGGGGTAATACAGGACTGTAAACAGTTTACAGTCCTGTATTACCTGGTGTCTGACAGGCTGCCGCCCACAGCGTGAGTGTATGTAAGCGAATTATAAACAGAGAGAGACAGATGTTATGGCTGCAGTTGATTGGCCAATTGGTCAAATATTAATATAAGTGAGTATTAACAAAAAGGAAACATGGCCAATAAAACTATCCATTCGGAGAGGAGGCAATTTTTTTTTGTCACAGCGTACAAACTTTATTATGTTTGCATTTTGCCCATTAAACACCGGTTTATCACAAAGATTGGAAACTATTTATTTTCCATTTCCATTTTTCCACTGCTGGATGCTGTCAAGCGTCCAGCAGTGGAAAATTCACCTTCTCTAAATATCACCTTCTTTAAATATTCACATTCTTTAAATATCAAGTTGTTTGTTTTTTCACCTTTCGTGGCGATGGAGCGGTTTTGCAGCGATTGTCTTTTACACCCACTCGCTCGCACAGCGGCGGCAACAATTTGGACCAGGCTTCAGGCTTGTTTAGACCAAAAAAGTCAAATCAAAGAAAAAATTGTGTGTCAGAGACGCCCACGGACCACCTACACAGATCCATGGGGGACAGCAGTCCGGCTGCAGCATGAATATTTGATAAAAAAAATTAAATGTCAGAGGGGTGAAATATGAAAAGTGCGGTCTTTAATACAAAAGCTCCGCTTTGCCCACTCGGTTTTAACGTCACTGGCCTTTTTCCGGGGGCGTGTTTAATTTCTACCACGCGCCTGTGATAATATCTGAATCCATGTTAGCATGTGAACACACATTATACTGAATGAGGGCAGGTTTGATGCTAAGAGGGGTAAACGGCAGCATATGTCCCATTCCGGTGGAGGTCTCCTCTACAAAACTGAACGTGTCAAAAGGTCACACGGAAAAAATTGAAATGGCTCAATATCGCAAATGATATCCGACAGAAAGGCCGAAAAGAATTCTGTGAATCTTTGTTAGTGTGCATTGTTCACATCACATTCACGGCTGCATCGCCGCATTACTGCCGCCGGCGGTCGACGGGGCGCCATTGCGTCAAAACCGACAGCGGGAAGTGAAAAGGATGGACGTTGCTCTACAGCACTACTAACGAGTGGAGTGAACGCCGCGAACTACCTCATCTCCCCGTCGCGTCATTCGAAATTTGCGTCTGCTTGCTTCTCTGCGCTGGCTTTGTATGTGATTGTCATCGCGTGGAAAATTCGTGTCGTGTTTCGTGCGAACGCACCATTAGTATCGAACCCCAATTAGCGTGAGTGCATATCCATATGCCTCATCTCTGACACAGGTGTCCACGTGTCGGGGGGGGGGGGGGTTTATGGAATACTTCCCGTCGTACAGGAGGAGAGCAGGGATGGGAGAGGAGCGGAGGGAGAGTTCAAAGAGATCATGAGCGAGATAGGAGTGATGAAAGACTGCCCCGAGAGAAAGTTAAAATGAGGTTGAACGTGTGAGAGAGGAGGACATATGAGAGAGAGAGAGAGAGAGAGAGAGGAGGACGGAGAGCCTGAGGCTTCCATCTCTCTCTCTCTCTCTCTCTCTCTCTCTACCGCTCTGTCGTCCTCCGCAGCATCATGGGAGTCAGTGTTCTACATTAGAACCAGGATCAGCTGATAGCCCTCGATCCACCGCTGGACAGACTACGCGCCGAAACTCTGTACGATACCGATCCGCCCCCCTAGAAACGTAAAAGCGAAATGCGCTCCCCTAGAAACGTATTAAAAGGAAAAAGCACATGTAGAATCACAAAAGCCGACCAAAGGTGAACCCGTCACTTCCAGGCTATCGGAACAACGAGGGCTTCTGGAATTCCGTCTTGATGAAAAGTAAGCAGTCAACCTGGGGTCTTTTGATGCGCGAGTATCCTCTGCAGCACTTTGCTGATAGAATTCGAACCCCGTCGCTATGTGTCATTCATATCATTCCCTATATGATATCCACTCATCCTCTCTTCGATACTGTCGTATATATCCATCACTTTAACACTCGTCTGTCGACTGAAAACCATCTCGTCCTTTCTGCCCTCTCTGTACAAATGTGAGCTGTAGAGGGGTTAGTAAAAGAATATATGATAAACTACAGTTCCAATGTTCCAAGACTGAATTCTACTTCACTTTAGTTCACCCTTCTGTTTTGGTTGACTACTCTCGTCTTCCTCAGCTCTGATAAACCCTCCGCACACTGCCTTCCCAGCACCAAAGGGCAAACAAACAATATTAGCCACTAGCTGGAGACACATACTGTGTTTCCCTCAGAAGCTCCAAAAAAACAAGGGAATTAAAGCTGCGAGCAGCGATGATCGGGCCCTCGCGGATATCACTCCCCGTGTCAACTATGTGTCGCTGGGGAATAACCCAGTGATACCACGTCATGTTTCTGTGCATCATGTAAATTTCATGTCAATCGGATGATGTTTGTCACATGGGTCTGACTTCCTGGTGTCAGCAGATGGCGCTATGACTATGGCTCACTATTTGTTGAGGGGGGGGGGGGGCTTTATCACGCATGAGAGATTTGGTGAAGATATGACAAACGTTGAGTGGACTTATGGCATTCCGATGTTTCGTGGCGGCGAATGAAACCATGAAACATCAGAATGCCATAACTCCACTGCGCGGAGAGGGCGTCAAAATGGCCGACTTCCTGCTGGGCGGAGGCGATGGCGCCCATAAGCTTTTTTTGTAGGTCCTGACATGATACACGTGCCTACCAAATTCCTTTCATCTACATGTGAGGTGGATAAGGTAAAAGTGCGAGGCGGCTTAATTTGTACATGACATGCAAAACGGTTGTTTTTTTGCCCCCTAGTGGCCAAAAGGTTTTGAAGCATTTACGTTTGGGTTAAGACTTGCGTCTAAATTACAACGTGCGTGTCCGTCTGCGTGTCAAGCAGAACATACGAAGCAGCCATGAGGGCGTTTCTCACTGTCAACATGTTGAAGTCATACAGATTCTCACACACACACACACACACACACACACACACTCGAGGGGGGGTGTCCTCTCTGACAGTCCGTTCATCCAATCAGGGCTCACCAGGGAGACGCTTGTCACTGCGGCGACAGGCAGCGGAGCCACCAGGGCATTGTGGGATAGCGCAGTCCTCCAACATAAAGACAACCTGCCACCGCTGATAGATGGGAGAGTGGATTTATTTGCCTCTCTCTCTCTCTTAACTGCACTTTTCCTCCATTTCATTTTCCTCTTTCCTTTTAACCGGCCGCCTCTCTTCGTCTGCAGCTCATCTCTGTCGGACGCGGTTTGTTTTTCTCCTCTGCGCTGGGGCTGGTAGCTGTATAAACATCACGCACGGAGGATGAAATATCAAATGACTGGTGTCGGGCCTGTTATTGAATTCTTGATGTCGTTGCGGAGCTGCAGGGAAGCTTTGGTTTGCAGATTTTGTCGATCAATTTCAAAGTTTACAAAGGAATATTTGACAGTTTCGGTAAGACCTTGTGAGGGTTTCGCACCCACACAAGACGGAAACAAAATCTGCTGACATCTTTGGACGTGGTTAACTTAACTGACTTTTAATTGTGGAACAAAAGATCCAACGTCAGCGGATTGGCGAACCGGCCGCGGGCTAAACCTTCAGGCGTCCCCTCGGCATGCGTCACCGCTCACCCCGTTAGGTGACTTTAGCAACCGACGGACACCCCCACGTTCCTCTGTGTGCGGGAAGCCGAGGGGGAGGGGACGGCAGGATGAGATAAAGCTATAGAGGTTCTGTCGTGTTCCTCTTGAGGGTTATTTTTCTGGTTCATTTGTCGAAAAGGACAAAAACGTTTTACCGGTTCGTGAACCGTTCGAGGTGTTTGGCCTTGAAAAGTTGTCGCACTCCGGAGACGCAGCGTCTACGTTTCAGCCTTGAGAGAAACAGCATCTTCCCCAAAAGGGCCAGTGAGTGGACTTTTGTCTCCGGACGGTCAGTCGGGGACATTTCCGGAACATTCTGGACGTCTGGGTGGAGCGCGAAGGAGGCGGGACGTGACCATAACTCACGCCCTCAGCGCGTCCACCCGCTCGCTGGGGAACTTTTGCCCGCCCGAGCGTTTACCAGAGGGCTGGCAGGAAAGGTTTGGGGGAAAAGCATTCGCGTTCTCACAAAAAGCGACTTCCAGGAAAATGTCCGCACTTCGCCGCGCCTCTGAAAGATCCACGTGGGTTTCGTGATCCTTTTAAAAGAGATATGGTGTGTAGTCTGTACTCTCCAGAGAGAGTCACATCGAGCTTGGTTTGTCTAGTTTTACTGATATGCTCCACAACAACAAAAAAGGAAAAGAAAATGGGAATATGTAACTAGGTGGTTTGTTTTGGAAACACGCGATTACAATCTTTCCCCCCGTGGCAGATTCTTTAAAAACACAAACCCGATTATGACACACTGTGAATACCTCCTTCAGATGAATCAGCGCCAACACGCCGCCGCCGTATGCAAAATCAAACTCCCGCCTTAGACACCCAGTCTCTCGCGGCAGGGGGTCGACCATCCGGACGTGGGACCACACACACACACACACACACACACACACACACACACACACACACACACACACACACACACACACACACGCGTTACCCACGAGGTCCAATGACAAACTGTCAGCCTGAAGCCCGGGTTCAGCTCACACGGCAGCTTATGACAGCTCAGTGATATATGAGGACATGGAGGTAGCGTTCCCACATATATATATATATATATATATATATATATATATATATATATACCGTATATATTTATCCCTCCGCTGCATCTCTACTGTAATTCGCCAGGTTCGGGCAAAAAGAGGCTGCGAGGGAATTCCAGCTGGGAGTTCCCGAATTATACTCGTATGCCCGGGGATCGCGGGAGAACTCGACGGGGTCGGATCCCAAGTGACGCGAGGAATTATATATAATTCATTCTGTTGCATAACATAAGCACACACACACACGCGCGCGTGCATTATACATATACAGTATGATTACCTTCCAGTACACACGTAAAAAACACACACGTCAGGTCACGTACTGCTGATTTGATTGCACTGGTTACCACGTGTTTTTTTTCTTTCTATTTTCACGAGAGGAGTATGTGGAGAAGCTACAGAAGCTGGATTTGGACAGAGAGCTGAAACAGAGCTGCGGCACACACACACACACACACACACACACACACACACACACACACACACACTCGAAACTTGTCCACAGGGTCTTGTTCACTTCTTTTGAAATGACACAAGAGCGCACTCAGTGCCACATTATCGCACACGACGCCGCGGCCAAAAGGTCTCCGGGTGCCACAATCGCTCCAGTCATGTTCTCGTGCGTGTGTGTGTGTGTGCGTGTGTGTGTGTGTGTGTGTGTGTGTGCTCTATTTTAGGTCTGCTCTCGTGAGAAGCAGTGTGATCTTAAAGGAATAGCGCTCAACCGGACTTGAGAAATATGTCTCGTTGCTGAGGAGAGGATGAGAAGATCGATACCACTCTCGTCGTTTCTTTTCTGTCGCTCACTGCCCTTGGCGACAAAAAATAGAGCCGCAGATAACTCAAGTTGGACGTATAACGCCTGTTTCCGGTATTCACATTCAAGAGGCTGAAATCAGAGAATGTCGACTTAAACCCGATTAATCGATTATCAAAATGATTGGCGATCCATTCAGTGGCCGATTACTAATTGATTATTCAATTAACTCTAGCCTTTATGCTAAGCTATGCTAACTGTCTGCTTAATGTAGATACCGTATTACAGCGTGTGAACTGTTCCTGTAAGATCTCTAGTTTTTTTGCGACCTCACCTCTCCACGTGGTCACTTTACGTTGCCGGCTGCATTGAGGTTCAAAATGTGATGTTTCATCTCAGATGTGGGGTTAAAGCGAAACCTCGTCCTCATCGCCGGGCCAGGCGGCCTCTATAGGACGAGATCCATCCTGGAACGGCGGGAGCGAACGCTATTTCCGTGCGGCTAATTTGCACGCTTTCGTGTGCAGTTTAGATCTCTCCTTTTTTTCTTTTCTTTTCTGTCAAAGCGGTCGAAATCGTCAGCTCCGGCAATCACAGGAAGGCAAGGCTGCGAAGGAAGCGGCCGTGCCGCGGCGGGCTTATCGCAGCGATCCAGATCTGCCGAGTCAGAGTGGAAGTGAGGTCACCAGACGTTCTGGCACAAAGCCAATGGTTCCTTTGGCTGCTTTGACCCCGACCGACCCTACAACACACACACACACACACGCACGCACGCACACACACACACACACACACACCACCACGACAGCCCTCCTATCACACACACATCGTTCTCCTCCTGGCAAGTGCAGGAGATCGGAAACGGCGGCAGAAACCGTGAGCTCATTCCCAATTAACTGTGACATTTTGATGTTTTTGGGATAAAGCCGTACAGTAGGTAGCTTTTGCGCCTGCGGCTGCCAGATTGTGTTGTTGTGTGCATGGGGAGGGAGAGAGAGAGAGAAAGAGGGAGAGAGGAGAGGGACCGGAATCTGAGTCACGCATGGCTGCTGGTAATTTAGGGAGAGAGAGAGAGAGGGAGAGAAAAAAAAAAGTCCCGCACGTCTACATGAACGAAAAAAAACCTGCAGGTTCAGTGGAGGAGGCTGCCTCCATGCTGTTTCATGACTTTGTTTCAAAAGTTCAAATGCGACCGCAGAAGGAAACCCGGGGGGGGGGGGCCCGAGGCCTGTGATGGAGGTGAATTTTTCCATGTAATCTACGACGACTACGCGCCCATCGTAGATTACACGGAAGAATTCATCTAGCGGCATGACAAGGTTCTCCACTGTCAAAGAATATTGACACACACACACACAATCCTCAATTGGTATACAGCACCATTTCTGCCAAACTGTAAGAGTGCTGATGTTTTGGGCGGGGGGGGGGGTTACATAGATCCTGCTACAGGGGGTGGAAATAGTGCAGCGCACCGACTGGTGAGATGGGGCTTTAAATCTGAAAAAGGTAATAAGACCACACAGCGGCGAAGGAAATCACCGATTCTGGTTCCCTGCAGCTCTTCGAAGATCGTTACGGCGCCTGCGCCGCTTCGCATGAAATCCCTCTCGACGTAAAGTGGACTCCATAGGGCGAAATCAATCAAATATCGGAGCCTGGAGCCTCCTGATCACTGGGCTTTCATTGGGAGAACATGCGGACGTAGCATAGCTGCTCTGGACACCGGAGAAAGAGAGGGAGGGATGGAGGGAGACGAATCTGTATCAGATCTCTGTAAATCAGGGATTCTGCGCAATGGAGCTCGTACAGATTAGCTTTCACTGCAGCTGCTGCAGCGAGAGAGAGAGAGAGAGTGTGTGTGTGTGTGTGTGCGTGTGTGTGTGTTGCTCACAATTCTGCAATGCACTTAACCCAAGAGAGCATGGTACTTTCTCACCATGCAGCAAGCGGCGCAGCAATCAGAGCAGCAGGGATTGCGGTGTGTGTGTGTGTGCGTGTGTGTGTGTGTGTGTGTGTGTGCGTGTTTGCGCGCCTGCGTCCCCACTGTGACAGATATATATCCCAGCCAAGCCCCGGGCAGGACTCGCTCTCTCGCATCGAACCCGTCCCGTCCGCAGCGGTCCGGGGCCACGAAGCGCCACAAATCAGTTTAACCTCCCCTCGGTGATCGCGGCCCCGCCGGCTCACCTCACAGCTCGTCCTCAGACATCCGGCTTCGCATCGTTCACTCGGGGCAGAATAGTTTTTTTTTTACTTTGCTTTTCTCCGCTTTCACCCGCAGAAACATTTCACAGATTTTAACGAGTGCGACGGGACTGGATGTGCTCGCAAGCTCAACAGTGAGAGTAAAGATGTTTCAGCGTGTGGGCTTCATGAAATCTGCATACAAAATAGCTCTTCTAGCAGACAGTCATAATATCCCCAAAAAAATGGCTTACAAACCTCCGGCCTCCGGGCAGAATACGGACGCGAGGCAATTTAATCCTGCTCACAAAAATATTCAAGAATGCTAATAAGGCAAAAAAAATCTCATTACAGCATTTAAGAGAAAATAACACATACAAAAAGAAGACTAACGCGTCCTTCCTACCTTCTGGCTACACAAAACACTAAAGGCCACGGCAGGTAGAAGAAACACAAAGGAGAAATGACTGTCTTTTCCAATGCGTGGCACTACCAAAGATGAGGTATATGGTTGTTTGTGAGTGGCATCATCAGCATCACTACCATCTGACATCAGACACTAATGCAGTCCCAGCCATCGCATTAAAGAGTTTAGTGTGATAACATGTGTTCAATAATTCAATATGTGGCCTGCGGACGATGTTATAGACATTGAAATGGCCCGTAGGAAAAGAAAAGTGTCTTCCCTTGTGTTAAACAATAGTTTCCACCTCAATAAGATACATATCCTCTAAGGAATTCATCTGCGTATGTGACACAAAGTTGAACGCAGAGAGATTAGTAGTATAATATATGTCAGGTTTAAGTGCGCAGACTTTGTAGCCTCACTTTGCAGCCGCCTGTCGCTCATCGGCACCGCTGGGCGTTTCTGCTGCAGCTCTCATTAACAGAATATTCCCTCAGCATCGCGAGTGAGATAAGAGACGGAGAGGGTTGGGTTTGCTGAGAGCACAGCGTTGAACTTGTCACGTTGACAAGTGCGCGTCGTTTTCCTCTCAGCGTGTATCTAAGCGAGCGGGATGTGGTCGTCAGCGACGGCCTCATTTACATTATTGCAAATTCACGCGTGGAGCGTTATATATATATATATCTATATGGGGGATTAATCACTAAAAGGCCACCTCAATAGTTGTTGACATCTCGCCCGCCCACATTGTACCTTCCTCACGCAAAGCCACTCCTCTTACCTGACATTTTAAACCTGTTCCCTCAACCCTGTGTTCCCTCAGGCCTGTGTTCCCTCAACCCTAAGTTCCTTCAACCCTGTGTTCCCTCAACCCTGTGTTCCCTCAACCCTGTGTTCCCTCAACCCTGTGTTCCCTCAACCCTGTGTTCCCTCAACCCTAAGTTCCCTCAGCCCTGTGTTCCCTCATTTATATGAAATTTCCCCCCCATCAAAATTAGGCCCTAGGTTCCATAACCCTAACTGGAACACAGCACAGAGGAAGAAGAAACATAAAATGAAGTAAAGCAAAACTGATCAACAGTTTTCGCGATGTGTGTCAGAACGTGACACGTCTGCACGACCTTCCCTGGAGGTTTTTTTAGGAGCCGATTCATTTAGTTGTTTTTGTTTTTTACATGTATGTTTTCTCATTTGGCAGATGGTTTCATCCGGAGCGACATAACCGATGATGGACGCCGCAGCTGCTGCAGTGTTCAGACACTCGGGGTTTGATCCACACAAAATATGATTCAGGCGTATCTGTATGTTTTCTGCGGCCTGTTCCTTTTCTGTCTCTTCCCTTGATAGTCTCTCTTCCCCCCTTCCCTCTCTCTCTCTCTCTCTCTCTCTCTCTCTCTCTCTCTCTCTTTCTGTCAGTGCAGTACAATGAGCGGCAGAAAAAAAGGCGAGAAAGAAAAAGAGAGAGGCCCAGCAGTGCGTGAAATGGTCTGAGCTTTTACTACGACTGGCAGCAGTTGACTGCATAGTGCACCAGCCATCGCCGTGGTTACCCGGAGCAACGCTGCACTAATAGAACGGCACGCGAAGGGGGGGGGGACCAACAAGTGAGGCCGGAGTGTTCTGCATGCGGAACAGGTGTCACTGTCCAAATTGAAACCATGCATGAACACACATACTTGTAAAAAATGTACAGCGATGAATTGAAGTAAGGTTTACATCACTTTTTTTAATCCATAAACACAATAACAGCACAAACTGAGACCAAAAACCCGGCCTGTATCAAAATCTTTGGCCCAGGGCCTTCTTGAGTCGTGCTGCCAAAACTGAGACCCAAAGTAGTATTTCACAAATATATGTGCCCGCTTTAGACGCACACACAAAGTTGTTCTCATGACACTGTAACATCTTACAATAATCCATCATTCCTCTTAATTGATCCCAAACTTAATTTTTCTTTTTTCTTCCTCCTCCCAGCATTGGCCAAATTAAACATGGCCGGTTGAACTGTTCTTCCCAGTTCGACGACCTAGTTCGAAGAGTCATAATCCAGAAGAAGATAGGTGTAGGGGTCGTCTTGTTCCCACAATGCATTGGGGGCCTTTCCACAACCATTTTGGGGGGAGTGTCCCTTTAGCGTGTGTTTGGTTTCACATCCATAACAGGCCATTAGCTTGCCAAGTTAACACCGAGGCTACAACTCTTTCCCTCTCTCTCTTCCCGTTCTCCCGCCGGCCATTGCATATCTCACTCGAAAGTGTAGGTGCAAGTTTAGAGCAAAAATAATCAAACACAACTTGAGCTCGGAGGAAACCGGAGTCCGGAGGTACCTAAACAGAGTGTCGGGTTTCAGGCCGCGGAGCTGGAGCTTACGCACATAAACAATAATGATACATCTGTTTGACTTGACCTGCCAATTTCATACTCTCACACACACACACACACACACTTGGCCGTCTTCCCGCCGCCTGTGGTGCCTCTGCGACTAGCGCGGAGGATAAATAACCCGGTGAGATTCAGTTCCAATATTGCCAGGCCCCCGCTCGCCAAAAAAATTAACATCAGCATAACAGTATTAGCTCGCTCATAGTCATCCATTAAAAGTACTTAGAGCAGACAGGCAGACGGGCCGGGGGAATACACCGGCGCTCTTATCAAAGCGCTTCCCCCCTTGTGCAGATAAGCGCCGAGGCAAAGAGTATACACCGCACGACGAGGAGATGCCACAGGTGCCGAGTCCGGCTCGCCATAGCGTCCGCCTCGTGCGGATGATCAATTGGTTTCGACCTGGTTAATTGTCTGGACGCGCCGGAGGAGAGCACCGGTGCACGGAGAGATGATGGCGCGGCGCGTGGCGAGAGCGCAGACGTTAAACGGCTGCAGTTAAAGCCACCGACGGTAAATAAGCTCCTCGGTGGCTTTGACTGCTGGGGCAGAAAAATCCCCAGATTCTGGTCCCATGAAGCTTGTCGAAGCAAGAGGCTATTAGAAGTCCTCGCGTCCTCTGATATGACACGAAGCCGTATCTTTTGGGCTTTTCACAATAAAAGCCTGGACTTGGAAAAACACATCCCCGACATGCGGTGTCAGAGGCCCGTCGGCCTTTTGAAGAACGACGCCCTCGGCGTTCGTTTTTTTTCACCCTCTTGTGTAGGACTTGTTGAGAAACATTCACCGCTCCTGTAGTTTCAAATTCAGACATCTGAGAATGAGGAAAACCGCCCACCGAGCTGGTTCAACTGCCCATACTCGTTTCAGGGGTCGAGTTCCCCGACTGAGCGGAGGGAATTGCAACCCGAGCCGCCGCTGACAAACGGGCGTGGCGCCGCGTAATGGGACGACCCTTTTCCCCCCGAGGGGCCGCGACGACAGACTACCCAAGGCCCAGGGGTGGGGGTGGGGGGCCCACATGCAGAGACTGCTTTTGTACAGGGCCCCCGAATTTGGTGCTCACACCCCCGCTCTCGACAACCACCGTGATGTTTCTGATAAAAAAAAACCTGCGGCAAAGTGGCACATTGCATCGCCGACAGGCGCGTCGGGTAGTTGCTCAGGAGCCAATTCTCCGCTGCCAAAATGAGTCCGTGGCCCCGTGTTGCTCGCACCGACAGATCGACATCAGAAAACAGGAAGGAGGAACACGTCTGTCGGCGTTAAGAAAAAAGAAAACAAAAAACGGGGGAAAATGTAGTTCCCCGCCACATCTGCTCTCTGAATCTTATTAGTCCTCTCCCACCACCTTCGCCCCCCCCCCCCCCCCCCCCCCCCCCGCCATGTCTTTCATCACTCTCCCGCTCTGCATCACTTCTCTCCCTCCACGACCGTCGGCCTCTTTCCGAGTCTCTCTTTCTTTTCTTTTTTTCTCCCCCCTTTCTCGCCGTCTCCATCCCACTGGTTGCCAAGGCGATGGTGTTCTGTGGAGGCAGCTGGTTAGGGCTCATTTGTCAAGCTGCTGACCTGCCCTCCCTTCTCTTCCCTCCTCTTTCTCCTGCTCCCTCTCTCTCTCTCTCTCTCCCTCTCTCCATTCCCTCTTCTTTTTTTTCAGTTATTCAGTGCAGTAGAAAGAGACCGATAGGCTAATTTACGCCCTCGTATATCCTGAATAGTCGTGCGGTCAAGATGAAAAAAAAAGGGGTCCGCTTCTCTCATTATGTTTATGGAATTGTGAAATGAAGGCTGAATTTATGGGCCGGCACCGATTAAGCGCTGTAAACAGGGAATAAACAAAACTACTTATTCCGGGATCGCATAATGATCCTGATGAGAGATTTGGGGAACACTGATTGCCGCTCGCCGCTCACAGAAATTCTGCAACAGTCGGGCCGACAGCCGAAAGCTGACTTGTGGAAGGGCGGGTGAGAAAATGCCAAGACATTAAGTTAAGTCGTCTCACAAGCTCCGACGTGTTCACTTTCTCTTCGGCCTTCAAACGACTTTAGCAGCTATTCCTCTCATCCACTAAATCTGCTGGTCTCTTTTTTAAAACTCATCTAATTAAAAAGGGACGTCCGCCAAAAAAAAAGTTTGCGATGGTCAGTGTGACCAGAAGAAGCAAAGAACATCTAAGCGCGTCGTCGAACAGGTTCTAGATCAATTTATTGTTCATAAACAGAATTATATCTGATTTGTTTTTCTGTCAGCTCGACTATTCAAGTAATCAGCGTGTTGTTTCACCAGCGCAAGCACAGTCACAGTCAAATACACGCACGCGCACACACACACACACACACACACACAGCGATAGGTGTGCGGCTCCTGCCAAGAGAGCTGTTATTACCATGTACTCTGTAACACAAGAACACAAACACCTCAAAAGACACGGCCTTCCTGTGTGTGTGTGTGTGTGTGTGTGTGTGTGTGTGTGTGTGTGTGTGTGTGAGAGATATTTTTGTTTGCTTTGTCAACACGAAGACATATCCCACACACACACGCACCTACATACACCTCCATTATAACACGGGGAAAAAAACTTTTTACTGATACCACTGTCACAAAAGGGCTGTGTCTGTGTTTGTGTGTGTGTGTGTGTGTGTGTGTGTGTGTGTGTGCGCACGTGACCTACAAAACCCCATCAGGCCTCATTAGCAACCTAATGCCTCACCGATAGGAGAATGTGTGTGTGTGTGTGTGTGTGTGTGTGTTAAGTTCCGCTGCGTATTGGAGCGAGTGCACACAGATTTATTTTCTGCACAAATTCATTACTAAAAAAAATAAGTCAATTTGACTGCGGTCTCCAGACTAATTAATTGTGGGATATTTTGGTTATCCATTATTGAACATGGAGATAAGAAGTGTTTGTTTTTTTCATGACCCAATGCATTCAAGCCAACCGAGGGCAATACTGCGGATCTCAATCAATTAAAGTCTGATTAAAATAAACCTTGAACATAAGCAAAATGCCAACGAATCATCCTCTGACTGTATTCTTAAAAAAAGCACACATATGAAAAAATATGTATGATTGTACAACATATGCACATCCCACATTCTTATGAGCAATGCATCTCGAAAAGCCAATCTGTGCTGGTTATTGGAGTGTGACATCCCAGTCTGCTCAATATATACGTGTGTGTGTGTGTGTGTGTGTGTGTGTGTGTGTGTGTGTGTGTGTGTGTGTGTGTGTGTGTGTGTGTGTAGGAGGGAGCCCAATTTTATTTTATTTCATTCTCAACTGCACCATGTTTCTCCACTGCCTGCCTGTTTATTGAATTTACATAATTGGCTCTGAGTGTGTGTGTGTGTGTGTGTGTGTGTGTGTGTGTGTGTGTGTGTATGTGTGTGTGTGTCTGCATTTACAACCTCACAGTGTCAAAAGGTCACAGAGTTCAGCAACAAACCAAGTTATATTCAAACCAGCGCGTGTGTGTGTGTGTGTGTGTGTGTGTGTGTGTGTGTGTGTGCGCGTGTGTGTGTGTTCTGCTCCTGTGTGCGGGATGCGCTGGTACCTGTGTTAGAATGCATGTGTGTCTACCTTTGCGCCACCTCAGTTTTCTCTCGCTCGTTTTAATGGATTTGTATGCATCTTGTTGCCACGGAAACGCTAACACGGCGTACAGCAGTTTGCGGATTGATTATCCGTCTTTCCAAACTGATACATATTCAACCCAACTCTGGTCTTCTCCGTCTAAAAATACAGTTTCAATGAAACAGTTATGGAGATTAAAAAGTTGAATTGCTGACCTAATTTCTTTTAAGTGGTCTGGTAATTCCGTCAGGACCAGGCACAATAAAAATAGAGCCACTTAGTGTGATGGAAGGTGCTCCGGATAAATCTGCTCGTCCTGCGATGCGATGGTGGTAGACGTGGCTTTGACTGTGGTAGTTAAAGCTCAATCATAAACAATGACGTCCAGCCCTGAGCCACTTGGTCAGTTCTTCAGCCGTCAAACTTGAATGTTGAACACAGAGACTGTGAATCCAGCGCCAGTTGGGACGATGATGACGCCATTCCACCTGTTTCCCAGTGCAATTTTCAACTCTCAAACTAAACCTTCAGAGCCGGCCTCCAATTCTCACCTCACTCGTTGAGCTCTGGGACTGCCTGACAAATGTTTGCTTTCGGAGGGAGACTTTTTTTCTCTCCAAGACACACGCAGGACAAACATGCCACTTGCGCTCATTGGACGGAGTCAATCTGCTTTTTAGAGCCAGCTGAAACCCCACCGTGACGTCACCCGTTGGTTTGTGAGCTGACGTTTTTTAAAGCCTCAAGTATTTAAGGCATTTTGACCAGCGCCATCTTGGTTTTCTGAAACCAGAAGTAGCCCCATTTGGAGGAACCGGGGGGGGGGATGGGGCCTGACTGAGAACCAGTCAGAACCATGGGGGGGGTATCTGGATTTAGTTGGCTTGGCTTCGGATTTAGTTCTAGTTGGCGGCGTCCATCTTGTCTCCACCTTGCGTACTATTTGGTTTGGCCAAACCAGTATATATGTTCCCCCATATGTCAGTTTGTTCAGTGAACACCTTATTAAAACTAGTCGGTGTCTTTAGTGTAGTTGCGGTTTGTTAAAATAGGCTTATAATGGGATTAAAAGCAGGGACGGTGAGTTGAAAACTTTGTCTAATGTCTAAAACTTTCCCTCCCACCACCGTCCTCCACCCATCATCACCTCCATTCACACTTGTTTAGCTCCATTACTATGCCCACCCTCCCTCCCTCCCTCCCTCCCTCCCTCCCTCTCTCTCTATCAGAGAAACAGAATCAGGGTAGAGTTAGCCTGGAGGAAAATCTATTTAGATCATCTACTTTTTAATATCCTTTATTCTGCAGCAAAAAAAACCTCCTCATCGTTTCCCCGGAGGAACATATCAGGGCCCCAGCAGCTCCTTCTTTTATCACATGAACTGAAATGTTTCTATGGCGATACATAGTTTCTATATATATATATATATATATATTAAAAAAAACACTAGTCTATCGTGGGACGAGTGCTGCACATAGGCTATGGATGCTTTGACATGTGAATATATGTGTTCTTTAAAGTCATATGTACGTTGGTGGCAACAACACAAACAAGTTCATAGGCTTTTTTTTCAACAGCGGCTATTTTCAGCTCACTTCACATTAACGGTGTGAAACTTCACCTGGAGGACAAAAGCGCAGCACGGCATCTTTCCCTCTCGCGCCTTTCTACGCAAGCCTTTATTGAAGTCAGGAGGCAAATATGGATTAAATGATTAAAAAGATAACCCATTCAAATGTAATGTCTCCGAAATCTAACTCAGGGCCATAAATACATGTCTAAAATCCGGAAGAGGTCAGAAAAACGTCAGCAGCAGTTATAATGCATAAAAAAACACTTGAAGTTAGATGAACAATTAGGTTCCTCATACTACAAGTGATGCTGGAGTGTGACTTGTCATAGTTTTGCCTGTTCCATCCCATCAACTGCAAGCCAAGCTTTAATAAATTAAAAAATAATGAATTTTCACCTTTACCTTTTCACTTCAGCGCACGCATGTGCAGACGGGCCTGTAACCAGGGCAGCCCGAAGGACGCTCCATCATTTGATTCGGACAAAGTGTTGTTAAAACCCACTTAGCCCTGGCTGTACGAGCTACAAGCTATGGAAACTATGCAGTCCGCCGCCGACATCTGCTTCAAATCTGACCAAAAACAGCAGCGAGAGAGACGCCGAGTGCAGCTGCCCGAGACGGCCTCTCTTTCCCGTCCCTACATCGTGACGGTGCACTTTGCTTTTTCAGGTCATTGCAACTCCCCCCCCCCGGTCTTCCATCTGTGTAAAAAAGCACTGTCAGCAAACTGACAAGTGATGCCTTCCAGGCGGGGAGCTCCGCCCCCCCCCCCCCACCCCCCCCCCCCCCCCCCCCCCCCTCTCCGTCCCCCGCTGCCTGTCTGAGCATGTCCACAAAACCCAAATCAAACCATGAGACGGGCTCACGGCAAACAGTAATTTGCGGTGACATCGTGAACACGCCCACCGCCGCCGTGCGCGGACCAGGAAGGAGCCCACCTCATTGTGTGCTTTACAGCAAAACAATCACCAGTGCTCGCACACACACACACACACACACACATACACACACACACACACACTCAGTGCTCCACCTCGCCAGGTGTTAAGTGGAAAACAGTAATTTCACCTTTTGTTGTGGGAACGTTGCTGCAGAGTGTGTGTGTGTGTGTGTGTGTGTGCGTGTGTGTCCACTTTTACATACTGTGTGTGCATTTACATGCGTTCAAACCCACACGGACAAATGCAGACGTTTCACTGATGGCGGGCGACGGAAAAAAAGCACCACACAAAATTCTAATCAACTGTAGTCACAAGGGCAAAGCCACATGTCGTCCACGGTTAAATCACAGGGAATGTATCACCACCGATACTGAAAATGACTAGGAAATACAAAATTAAAACACTGGCGACACTGATGTCATGAACCTGGAGATTTGCAGTAATGGATCCATTTGGAAATTCAATTATAACGGCGCCCGTGCGCGACGTGATGACACCGTGAGGTCGACTAACAGATATGATAATAAAAGGATATCAAGGCATTTCACATGATGCCATTACTCAGAATCACTTCTGACACGCACTGTCAATATCGAGGTCAATATCGAGGTAAATCTTTTATTGGTGTATTCACACCAATAAAAGATTTAAAGAACAAAAGAGGACTCTGAAACAAAGCGGCTTGGTTTCCAGCCAGAGAGCGGTCAGCATTGTACAAACAGGTGGCTCTCGGCGCCCGAGTTAATTCTCCACATTGCGAGTCGGGACGGAGGGAGTAGTATGATGAAGTCCGTCCGTCAGGCTGAGAGGAGCCTTTCACAGCCGGGACGCTTAGATAGAGTCTCCAGTCCGTTTTCCCGCTGGACAGACAACAACAGCCGGCTGCGCAAGTGGTGGCTCTGGGATGTTTCTCAGGCAGCGTGAAGCCACCTAAAAGGGCAACTGGGATTCCTTATTAAAAAGCCTTTTGTGAAGCCAAATTAAGTTTGACTAGATAAATGCTCCTTCATAGCTTTCGCTGCCCTGCCCCTCTTTTGTTTAAGTTTCCAGCAACCAGCGCCCGCGGCGTTGGGACGGTCCCAACGAGATCTCTGGCCGACAATCCATCTGCTTAACATTCAGACCGCGCAAACATCCAACGAATAGCCCCCCCGTTTCCCGACTTCCTGGCGACTCACGAGGACAAACCCCTTGCGCTGACTGTGCGGTGCGGCATGGAGTGAACCGGGGGACCTCGCAGACGAGACTACGACCGCAGCACAACAGAATCAAAAAGCAAAGAGGAACGGACAGACTGATGGAGATCACAAAGAAATGAATGAAGTCAAAGTGGAAAATAGAGACAAGTATAAAAAACAGAGGGGGTGGGAGGGTTGTTGTTTTTGTCAGGTCCCCGATGAGCGGCCCGCTCAATGTGACCACCACATCTCACTCACACCCTCACTTCCTCAAAACATCAGCAGAAGCATTTGCGACATTGCACTCGTGAAGAGAAAATAGGCACAACGACCGGAGTCACTCACAAGATCTCGTCGTTCTGGAACTCCAGGACGCCGTGCGAGTCCTCGAAGTCCTCGCCGCTGCCGCGCGCCGTTCCCTCCACCGTCTTGTAGGGCAGCGTGACCACGCCGCGGGCCCCCGACGTCCTCAGCACCTTCACCTCCATGCAGCCGACGCTCTCGCTCACGTGGCACACGGGCTCCTCGAACGTGAAGATGCCGGCGTGGTCGTCGTCGAAGATGGTCACGGTGGCCGTGGACGGCAGGCCGAGGCAGGCCACCGAGTCCACGTGGTTGGCCGCCTCGCCGTCCTCGGGCTCCTCGCCCTCCGATGTCAACACCTTGACATTGGACAGGTGGATCAGGAAGTTCTCGTCCTCCTCGAAGATGTCGTCGTCGATGATGCCCACGCGGATCTCTTTCAGCGCCTCGCCGGACTTGAACACCACCATGCCCTCCGTGAACTCGTAGTCCGAGCCGGCGTTGGCCGTTCCGTCCTCCGTCCGGTAGTCCACAGAAATGGTCTTGCCCAGGTCGCCGCCGCGCCGCACCACGTTCACCGCCACGGTGCCGCAGTTCTCCAGGCACTGGTAGGAGCCGGGGTCGAAGAAGATCTTGGAGATGGGGTCGTTGTCGCCGGCGTCGGAGCGGACCTCGTGCATGCTGACGGCCTTCCGCGCCTGATCGGCCGCGTGCTTCTTCAGGATGTTGCCGGCGCCCGTCATCAGCCGAGTGGCCTGGCAGCGGTAGAAAGCGCGACTCTTCTGCTGCTGGCTCAGCACTTGGTAGTTGGCGAGCTCAATGAGTTGTTCCACCTGGTGAGAGAGAACACAGAGGCACACGGGCGCAGTATGAGGACGTATTCTCCAGCGTGATTGGCCGCTGCGGTGCTGCTTCCGCTACGGTGAGGGGGGAAATGATTGCTGCACTGTTTTAACACTGGGTTTGACTCCAGTACGTACGGATTCATCTAGGTTGTGATGTTGTGAGTCATGCTGTTATGAAATGTCAAGCGCAGAGAATCTCTCTATCTGCGCTTCGGTTCCGATGAAGAATATGCATGGGATTATCCGGGGCTTTGTGAGATCTTACACGACAACAGTACACGACGTGCAACATGGTAATTTCATTTTACACAGCATCACCCGTCTCAAGCGTGAGGATCCACATTCAAGGCCACGTGACAGAAAGCAATCGGATTCCATCGTCTTTCAATTTTCCCCTTTTGCCTAATCCCACATAGCCACATTTCTTTTGTTGGAGCTCTTCAAACCTTTTGGACTAAAGTTGGTGATGCTCAAAATCCTAAACCTTTGCAATAGCTTATCTCCCCGAAAGGAATCCACAAGCTGGAGGGGTAAGATGGAATAACGGTCTGGTAGCATTTCAAATTGGACACTTTGCCGCTGCTCACAAAAATCTGGTCAGTCAGCAAAATGGTGGCGCCAATATCAATTTCCAGGTCTCAAATTAAGGAGGGGATTAGGGATCCGGCGCTCCTCCCTGCGATAGACGTAGATCGACTGAACCCGAGTACGAGGATACAATAAAGATCCAGGCCTGTATTTGACAACATCAGCCTCATTGTTAATCCATACAGAGGCGAGGGCAAAAGCGTAAATATATATATATTAGAAGGCTCTCTCATGCCCGAGTAGAACCAAGCTCATCCCTCATCCCTCACATTGCCATTCCCATATTTTTTCACACAAAGAGGAAGAAATAGAGTGGTGGCAAAACAGATTTAAAAGAAACATTCAAGCAGTTTCCTAGGTCCCTGGCTGTACAACTTTAGTCCATTTCTTCCCATATCTTCATGATATAAATTGAGGTCTGAAACTTGAACCTCTTACTTTGAGGCACTTTCATCTGCCAAGTCAAGTTAAAGTTTTCCAAACTTTATAATCCACGCAGTGCCGTGCGTGCCAGAGGACACCGACTATATGTTCCGTCAAAAGCTCGTCCACCGCGTCAATCTGCTTGAGTGCACCAATGTAATCTCTTCTTCGTAATACGCACTGTCGCTTAAGACTCGAGACTCTGTGGTAACAACGCAAAAAGTCCACAGCGGTGACAAATTCCTCGCGCTGCCGTTATGAGAACTGGATATAATCTGTGTTTATGTTTTATTGCCGCTCCGCTTTCCGTCGCAAATTTTCTTTCTTTTTTTATTTAGATGCACCATTATCGAATTAATGCGAGCGGTCGTGATGGGACCTGGGCCTGCATTCATCACCATAATCACTGTGACAAAGGAGGCGGACAGAAAGTGAGCCATCTGTTGCTGATCATTCTGTCATTTCATTCGCCCCGCACGAGACGGCCACACTGAGAAAAACAACTCCAACAGGAGCAGCGGAGGACGGCAGTGACAATTCATTTTTGCTTCCCACCTCCTTGTCCGGGTGTTTCTGCTTGAGTTCCTTCAGGATCTTGGCCATGTCCCTGCGGGTCTCCTCCTCGTCCAGATCCTTCTCGTCCAGATCCAAACCCAGCGGACCGTCCAGGAAGTCGACGCCGTGGGAGTTGAGCATCTTCCCGTCCATCTCAATGTCCACCTTTGGAAGGGAGGGAGAATGGGAGCGGAATCAGTACCATACATTGTCTCAAAAGCGCTCTTCTGGTTCCAGCGTGGAGATTTTGAACTGAGAATCGGGTTTGTGCCAACGAGTCTACAACATCCATCAACATCCATATATACATGCAGTATATATACAGATATATTTGATATATGATATTGTAAAGTTGGGGCAGGGCTTTATATGCATTATGCTTCTGCCTGCTCCTTCGCAAACGCATCCCTTGTTTTGCTCTTTGATGGAATCTGAGTGATTTATCTCTTTGTGTTTCATCTTGGTATTTTTATCTGATTCTTTGGGTTTTGTTGTTGTTGATGGTTCGAGATAAATAAAAAATGTTGTCGCAGCATCCACGACCACCAACGTTTTCAAAGTTGTGATCTCTTTCAAACAATTGTATTGTGAATATGAATGTTTATTCCGGGAGGATTCCGCTCACTTTAGGTCAAGTGCTAAGATATTTTTAGCCAATTTCCCCAACAACCCGTGTTAATTTTTAGATGTGCATGAGACTATGAGTTGATGGCAGCATCAGCCTTTATTAAGCGTATTAACAGACGCCGCCTGTTTCTGAGAATCACATTAATTTGCAGCTCTCAAAAATAAACAGGTGTCTCTCTTTTTACTGATGGAATATGATTAGCCCTTTTTAAGCAGGATGGCAATTTAAAATCTCCTACACCATTAGGGCCCTTCCCCCCCTGGGACACTGCTGAGTTTGATTCAGCCCTTCAAACACTGTCCATGAACTAATGGACCAGTGATTCTTAATAATCGAATCTAAAACAATGTGAGGAATAAAAACCAAGTTAGAGGAAGAAGGACCGACAGTAACAGCTTCTAAATTAACTGAGTGGTGAATGAGCATACCCGACACTCCAATGGTGACATTTTAATTAGATGTGTACAATGCGTTGCATAGGACAAAGCATCAGATAGTAATCCAGACGGGAAATCAAAAGTGACACTGCACAAATAACTTATTTGCATTTGTTTTTTTGCAGCAGAATGCTGCTTAGCATTAGTTTACTGTAGCTTGGCAGAATTCCATTCGGTAATGCGGATCCATTACTCATCTCTAACTTCCACCTCCGTAGAGTGCCTTATCTGCTTTTTTTCTCCAGCCCCATGCTTGGACGAGGACGGCTTAATTAATTTTTACTGGTTGGCTTTTATCCAACTTTATGCCTTTGGACAAGAGAGTTACAAGGATGACTGTTAGGATCAGTTTTATTTTAATAAAAGACTCCATTGAAGTAATATTAGCTTTCAAAAAAGAATTTAGATGAGACGAGCTCCTGAAATATGTCAAAAAACCATCTGTACCGTCATGATCATCGTTTGAATAATCATCTTAGTGGAGTGATTTCTTGTAGGGTTGATAAAGATGTTAGCTTCAGCATGAATTGAGATACAAGAGTATGAGAGATGATATTAGCACAAGCAGTAGTATAAGTTGTTGCTTTGATAACTACATTTGTTGATGGTGGTTGAAGTAGCACTTAAAGAGGTAATGGTAGAAGTAAATGATTTTGACAGGTATGAAACCCGTGAGGTGTGTATGATTTCAGTTGTTCTTTTGTACTTTAATTTGGAGGATTGTTA
The DNA here is from genome assembly GCF_022379125.1 of Scophthalmus maximus. Lineage (NCBI taxonomy): Eukaryota > Metazoa > Chordata > Actinopteri > Pleuronectiformes > Scophthalmidae > Scophthalmus > Scophthalmus maximus. The sequence continues at coordinate 4,197,974 of NC_061524.1, read as the reverse complement.
AAGAAGAATTCTGGTTTAAAGCCACTTAAAACTTTAACTTGCCAAACAGAAATGATGGCCAACACTATGAAAACAAGAATCCGATTATAAAGAACCAGAATTAGGCTTTAGTAAAGATACCAACAGTCTCAGAATCCGGTCTTTGTACTGGCTAATAATCATGTCTCTGTCTCAGCAGCTGAGGAAAGCCTTGATATGGTGGTAATGGAGGTAATACTCGTATCTATACTCATAGTGTGACCGTAGTAATAGTAGTAGTAGTAGCAGCATTTGTGGTAATGTTGAGTATACCTTGGAAGGAAGTGGTCGATCGCCCTCGGTCTCGATGATCATTCCACGTTGCTTGCCTGTGCGGTAGCGCTTGTACACATACTTGTAGAAAAGCAGCCGGCGGTCGGCCACCCAGGCGAAGAGCACGCAGATGGGGAAGAAGAAGAACGTGAGCAGCCCCTCCCACACCTGCACGACGCCCGGCGAGATCACGGAGAGGATCAGGTACAGCCAGATGTAGGCGAAGATACTCCAGGTGGCCGTGACGAAGAAGACGCGGAGGTGCTTGACCTTCCTCGTCTCGCCGTCCGGCACAACGTACACACAGAGCCCGATGATGACGAACATGTTGAACGCCGCGGAGCCCACGATGGTGGAGGGGCCCAGCGTGCCCGCCTGGAACCCGTGACCCATGACCTCTATGACGGAGAGCAGGATCTCAGGCGCCGAGGAGCCCAGGGCCATGAGGGTGAGATTGGAGACGGTCTCGTTCCAGATTCGAACGGTCGTGGTGGTGGTTTCCCCGTTGGGTTTCTTGATGGTGATCTCCTTCTCCTGCGACGTGATGACTTCTATCGATGCCATGAAACGGTCGGCAATTATCGACACGCCCAAGAACATGTAGACCAGAGCCACAAAGTACACCGTCGCCCGGGCAACCTTGTCACCGAATGACGGGTTCTGGGGCTCCCAAATGGGGAGGAGCACCCCCCTTGCGCACGCCTCCGGCTTGGAGCATTCAGTTTTATTGGTGGACACGGCGGAAACTGAGCTGCCCAAGTTGGGCTCAGGCAGGGCACCGGCCAACGAGGGATGGAGCTCGAGGAGGAGGATCACGCCGACGACTGCTAGCCTCAGGGTGGGGGACAGGAGAGAGGAGCGATCCCAGCGGCCCATGGTTGACGTCCGGACCAGCGCTGTGAGGCGACGGCTAATGAGAATCTTCAACCTTCGGCGAGAAGAGAAGAGGAAAGAATTCACGTTAGACCATCATAGACCAGGAGAACATTGTTCAACAGTAGTGACGTGTTCCGACGAAGGGGCATGTTTAGGTTTGATTCTGTCCTTTGAATTCACTGTAACTATTATTTCAAGATTTGGAATGACAAGCACATTTGTTTTCTTTCTAATATATCTAAGTTAATTGATTCATCGATAAGTAATCGACTACTAAATTAATCGGCAACCTTTTTGATAATCGATTATTTAGTAGTTTTATGACAAAAAAAGTCAAAATTCTCTGATTTCAGCTTCTTAAATGTGAATATTTTCTGGTTTCCTTGCTCCTCTGTGAAAGTAAACTGAATATCTTTGGTGTGTGGACAAAAACAAAACATCATCTTGGGGTTTGGAGAAACACGATCGAAATTTGTCACTATTTTTATTAAAATTTTATGGACCAAACAACTAATCGATTAATCTGGAAAAATAATCGACAGCACTCGACTTTTAACAAAAACCACCCAGTTCGCTTGGACGCATGAACAACATAAAAATCCTCAACATCACAAAAACACATGTTGCCGGTAAGGTGACACTTGGCTTTTAAGGTCTGCGAGTTCAAACCACCGCACCAAAGATTTACTCCAGGTCCTAGAATCAGCATTGCTGTTTTTAAAAGAAATAGCTCCTGAAATCTCCCCTGCCACGTTACTGTAGCAATAACAATATCCTGCAGTGACCCGACCAGGAGTGGCTTTCTCTGATAACAGTCTGGTCGACTTCTGTCAACAGCACTGGCCTGTAAATTAGGTTACCGCTTAGGAGCCAGGTTGGCCATTGTTTTGAAGCCAATTGTGTATTTTATAATGTATTTCTGAAGCTGAATGGCAGGATTGGGAAAAGCTGTTTGGACAAATTAGGAAAATGCATTAGTGCTTACCCATTCAATGGCCTAACCTAATTTATTTCAGATTTGTTGTAAGTGTCGTTTTTTGGTGTCTTGACCCTGTAACGGGATTATGTGACTGACCCGGGGACAAACAAAGATTTGTTTTCACCGCTGTTGCTTAGTAGTTGCTACATGACAGCATGGCGTTGCTGCTTTGTTTTTACAAAGTTCTCGGTGTTGCTTAGGGGGTTGCTACATCATATCTTCTACCTCCTGGCGGCCCCATTGTATTTTTTGTACTTGTGTCAACCAACCGGTTCCTTAGTTTGAGATTTCAAACGTTTGCCTTCTTGCACTTGGCAGTTGTCATCCAGGTCTATATCTGTAGGTCCAGACATCGATCTACGTTCTCTTCTTCCAAATTGTTGCAATCACAACTTGATTGTGCGTTACAATTTTTGCTACTGTTTGAAAAAAAAAACTAAACATAATGCAGTCACGAATAAAAGTGATTGAACAGCATTCAAGTGCAAACCACAAAATCCCAATGGTGAGATTTTTCATTCAGTTTCCACGTATTCGCTTCCGTGCTGCAGACAAAACGGGGGCAAAATTGAACGTACAAAAAACTACAATTTGCTAAGGAGCATTTTCATTGACGTACAAAAGTGCTCCAGTGGGGGCGCTGTTCGGCGTAGTCCCCGCGCACAGCAAGCTATTTGCACATTCTAGGGTCCTTCGAGTTCCAATAATCCATCTGTATCGTAAAATGTGTATGATATGATGCACAGTACTCACATTGTTATGTAAAAGAAACAACCTCCATGTGTATTAATCATAATGGTGAACTTTTAAAGCTGTTTTCTTAACCCCACCCAAACAAAGTGCCAAAACTGATATTAGGGAATTAAGAATCTCCAATACCGATATGAGCCGATATAGAACTTAATTTCAAATTGTCAATGATTCCTAATATGTCGTTATCAAATATATATCATGTCATAAATATCATTTATCAAAGCATATAAACAAAATCCATAGGATACAGGTTTGCCCGGCGATTCAGCGTGTACTGACCGGGTGACCCGCTGAGAACCAGAGGCTGCGTTGTGGTTCATGTGGGATCAATGGCAATGCAATACTGTTCTTTCAAAGTTATCAGCGGGAAATTAAAATCTGTTTCTAAAAAATATGCACGGGCGGTCACAATGTGGAAAACTGTGGGCGCAGTTTAAACGGGAGAAAAGGGAAGCGGATTAGCGGGGGGAAAAGTATGCGAGGGATTCAGTGTTATTGTACATTTTATTTTTTAGAGAGTTTTAGAGGATAAAAAGAAAATGCAAATATCCCTTTTTTAGTGCTGCCGCAGAAAGACGCAGCATCCAGACACACTTTGCAGGCGCATGCCCGTGTGTTCTCTGTGGGGCCGATAAGCCCGACGGCGATGGGAGAGAATCGAGTCGGCGTTTTGAAACTCAAAGTGGTTCAGCATATTGGAAATCAGCCATTTGTTAATCACATCAGAAGAAATCGGATTGATATTCTCCATAAGTGGGGAATGAAGGTGGGCCAATATCTCTATATGTGTATATATTGGCAGGTTGAAGGAATCTAGGGAATATTTCCATATAGATATGATTTCTTTATATTTTTACTCACAAACATCAGTATTTACGTTTTAACCTAAAAAAATGACCACATTGTGACAAATGGTCCTGAGGGTGAGAACGGCGAACCAATCAATGGCTGTTGTGACATTTTAATCATAATGACAAATGTCAACCCTCCTGGTGGCATCGCTGGAAGAGTCACGGGATCACCAAGGTCGCTGACGTCGACCTCGTGGTGGCGCTGGAGGCAAAGTCAGAGAGGTGTCGCAGACACAGATATTTCAATATTTCAATCTCGACCAAAGTGGCGCATCGACCGACCAACACGCACTCTTATCGCCGCGCAATTTGCATCCTCAGGAATACAGTTTTCATTGTGACATTGTTTTTGTTTTCAAAACCAAACAACCAATTTAACTCACACGCATCCGGAGAGATTTGCTGACACGGTTTTGCGAATTAATAAGACTTCCAAGGATCCGAGCTGGAGTGAGCTGGCACATCATCAGAGTAGTTTTCTTGTTTTTGTTAATATCCATGTCTCTGTCTGTCTTTGCAATTATCTTCTCATCTGTTTCTTAAACAGAACCCACAGCGGGCGTCTCACTACAACACACATAATAATAATGATATATTTGATTTATGAAGCGCTTTCCATGTACCCAAAGCGTGATGTTTGTCCTCCTCTTGCTCGCCCTCACATCTCTTCCCCGGGGTCTGTTAGGGGAACCTGCTTTTCTTCCACACTCCCTCGTGTTTCATGTTTGTCCCTGGTTTGTGTCTTTGTGTCTTCTGCGTGTCCTTGCGTCTCTGCTGCACTTGCACCCTGCGCATCTGTTCCTCATCAGCTCCACGACAAATGATTTGGTTCATTTCAGAATTTGTCACCGTGTTCCCCAGGGCCAATCTGGTTTTTGCCTGTCCGGTGTCCTGCCTCCTCACCCACTTCACCGGTTCGCCTGCAATATATGGGCCCTAGCTCTAACGGTGCGTTTCGCATGCTCCGCGGAAGATCTCGTATCCCGAGGTGTGAAGTCGTTGTTCCGACTTCGGTGTGTTCATGTGCCTTTGGAGTTGGAATGTGGGAAATTAAAAACATGGATGCTGTGAACAAAATGTGTTACATTCATGTGCTTGGAGCCTTTAAACAACACCTTGACACCTCTTTCCCATATTTGCATAAAAACGAAGCGTGAAGAAAAGGGATCAGGTGTGACTGAATTCAATTATACGTGATTTAAAATGTATGCGCGTGCATAAAGGTGGACGTGCAGTTTGCAAGTGACAAAACTGTGACCTGTGCCGAGTTCACATGAAAAGTTACTTTTATATAACTGATTGCAACATTCATGGCGATTGGTTTGATGTGTATGACATCACTAACACATTTTGCAGACTTTCCGAGTCCTTTTTCCGACGCCGAGGTGGCGTTCGTGTGGACCTTCCAAGTCGGGAAACTCTTTTTTCCGATTATCCCGACGCCACGTGAATGCACTTCGGTACTCAAGTTTGCTGGTTGTCAGCCGTCATTCCTGGTGCGTTGCCTGTCCCGCTCTGTCCCCCTTCCCTGCTCATTATAGACGAGGCTGTAAATATCCGAACTCTCACTATACTATTAAAACTACATGAACGACACAAAATAAATACATTTCCACCGGGGGGGGGGCCTAATCAATGTCTGCCTGTGTATTCACGATGTTACACCACGCATTTGCGTAACAGCTACGAGCCGCGTGAATCAGATACGTGACGCTCAATCGCTG
>NC_061524.1:4187500-4190000 GCF_022379125.1 Scophthalmus maximus | reverse complement strand
CGCACACAGACTATAGCCGCTGCAAACAACTGAAGATTAATGGCCTCCGCTTACTGTCATTAGAGTGATGCTGAGGCCTCTTAGCCCGGAGCTACCTTGCAGCCAAATCTTGGGCCAAAAATGTCTTGTCATGTATTATCACACCGAACGGGAATGATGGGACCGGCGCTGTAACACAAAGGACAATTCCCTACCGCCTGCCACTTTGTCCGTATGTCCGTCGACGTTACCCGTCAAGTCTGCACGACCCCAAATTTGACAGGGGGAACATGGACATGTGCGAAAGGCAATGAGGAACCTTTGGGGTATGAAAAACACCAAGCAGAAGAAGAAGCTGCAGGAGCCACAAGCAAATGGCTATATCAACCCTCCTTAAAGGGATAGTTCAGTGATTTTGTAGTGGGGTTGTATGAGTTACTCATGCATAGTTAACATGTCGCCGTATGGAGACGGTGATCAGCGATGTCATGTAACGTACTTTGGAGGAGAAGTGGAAGTAGCGTAAGTCTGAGTCCCACTGTTGCAGAGGGGACCACCGGAAAGCGGCCTTTCCCGTTCAATTGTGGATGTATTTTTACACACAAATGAACGGATACATATTTATTTTTTAGGTAAACTTTTTAAAATGTGGCGAAAAGGAAGGTTTTCGGTGGTCCCCTCTCTGCAACAGTGGGACTCAGACTTACGTTTATGTTCGTGTTTGTATATGTTCTTTGGTAATAACAGTAGGAAACCCATAGACTCAGTTTCACATTCAACATACTGCTTGACAGATCATTTCTGCTTTAAAGGCCATTGTTTTCCAATTGCTACCCTCCGACGTCTTATAATGCACACGTAGAAACATTTGCACAAAGAGAGAGCTATAGCGTGTTCAAAATAAATGGGAAGAGTCTGTTGACTTTTTTTTTTGTCACTGGCTCCACTTTAATAAACCCTCGCCGAGATGAACTGGTTTTTCTCACGACAATGATATGTGGAAGAATCAGTTTTGACTTCCTCTATGAAACTAGTGGTGCGCTAGAGAAACAATCGTTGATCCACTGAATCCATCACATCTTGTGTTCATTTGAACCGTCACTTGTAAGCAAAGTTTTCTGCGGGCAGGCAGGGTTGGACACAAAGAAGGAGGAGTTAGGAAGAGTGAAAGAAAGGATACCATCCTTTATGGAGACTGAAAGTTAAGTTCACGAGGGATTTGATCATGAGAACAAACACACACAGACAGGGGTAGGCGTTAACCACATGTGTATGTTTCCTGTTCCAACCTCAAACCCCTCATGGGCGAACAACGCACACGAGTCCGAGAGTCGCTGTTGTAGACCACAGTGGCACAACCCGCCGGTCCACCACAGATTTGAGCAAGAGACACTGACAGCGAGAGACCAACAGTTTCAGCCCAGTGTTTTCATTTCACGGTTTTCACGCAGGATGAGGCAGCTTTTATCAGCAGGGTGAGGGGGGGGGGGGTTCAGATAACCCCCCCGCCCCGAATACAACCAAACTGCTGATGGACGAACTTAGCGACGAACTGGCGAAAGCCGTGGAACATTGTTGCTGATTAAAAAAGCCAGATATTTCCGTCAGGAGTTGGTCGAGAACCACGAGGACAGTGGATATTGGACTTGCAGCAGTTGGGTCTTCAGACGTACCACTCCAAACGAGGGCTAACGTTCCTCCTCCTCACGCTTATCGCTTGTACCTTTCCTATTTTGAGGAGTTTTTACTCGTCCAAAGTGAGGTTGTAAAAGGGAAACGTTGTAGGATAGGCGCCGCACACTGTGAGGCGCTCTGACACTGACATATTCATATGAGTAAATTGACATCACTTGAATACTCCATGCCAAAGCTTTTATCGTCCCGTGTTACACTACGCTACCCTACTGTGCTACGCGTGCAACCTCGTTTGAATTCATCCATATTTTATCACTGGACCTATGGGGGCTGAGCCTATTTTTACAAACAAGAACACTACGGAAATACGTTTCATACGTATGGTTGTAAACAAGAAGCCCACATGTATCATTTTTTCCCACATTCATTTCTTATAAGTTTGATTGTAATGAATGCACGCCCACTTATTGACCTACTGACTCACAGCTGTCGGTGGGGGGGGGGGGGGGGCACACGTCAGCCTATCAGGTGGGGCCACCCTACAATTGACCTTTGATAGATGGCAGAGCTCGCAGAGGAACCCGCCAATCGGCATATTGATTTTGAATAAATGGGCTCTTTCTCAGGTTGACGCGGGGTCGCTACCTATTAGCTTACCTATTAGCTTATTAGCTATTGAATGATACGAAGGGAGGTCAGGGTGTCACCTTGACTATGGATACAGTGCAGTAATCCTCCACGCCGTGTGCCACATTTGCAGCGGCACTTAGAAAACAATGGGGAAATGATATGTGAACAAACATATATTGCATTCATTATGATGAAATCATTTCAAAAATTCATGGGGAAAAAATGGGAATCGCCAATCTGCAACATAAAAAAATCC
>NC_061524.1:4137500-4182500 GCF_022379125.1 Scophthalmus maximus | reverse complement strand
GTGTATGTTTCCTGTTCCAACCTCAAACCCTTCATGGGCGAACAACGCACACGAGTCCGAGAGTCGCTGTTGTAGACCACAGTGGCACAACCCGCCGGTCCACCACAGATTTGAGCAAGAGACACTGACAGCGAGAGACCAACAGTTTCACCACACTTTAGTTATTTCTTTCTGGACAAACAAAACTGTCAAAGTATGTCTCAACGACATTTACTGTCGGCTGCATGCGCGCGCGCGTGTCATTGAAACAAGGCCGAGCTCTATATCCTGGAACAACTTTGGTATCATACAAAACTAGCGTCGGGGAAAGTATTCTGTTCAAACGCAGTGATCGCCTGTGTTGCCGCACAGGAGTCAAATGTTGTGCACATGTTGTTTGTTTCAGGTCAGCGCTGCGCAGGAATGCATTATTTCATAGTGCGGCTGATATTGCGAGAAGTAAAATGACGTTTGTGATGACAATTGTTCACAATAAAATAAAATCTTTAGTTTGGATGTCATGATCTGCCTCCATCTGGTCATTTCATAGGTTAGCGCCTTCAATCATGCCCTAGAGTAAGAAAATACATATATGCATGTTTATTTTGTAATAAGAGAACGTGAAACAAGAATTTTTCATTAAAAAAATGACCGCAGATGTGACTCGGTGTATCTCTTGCGGCGTGCAAGATTTAAGTTTATGGGCTCCGGGTAGCAATACAAACGATTGGACAGCAGAACTCACAGAGAAACCATCATGTCTAGAATGTACAATGTGAGTCGGATGTTCAACAGCGAGGCCATAGCTATGAGAATTCAGATTACTCGCAACGGCACCGAGGATCTAAATTCACACACCGAAACTCACCTGCAGAGTTAAGAGCAGCGGGCTTAGTACCCGTGTGTTCGAATAGCCCAGAATTTTCTGGTTAAACCAGAAAAAAATGGATCAAAAGATAAGTAGGTAGGCCAAAAACTGGCAACAGGAAATGCAGGTGTGGTTCATTGTTAGGGCAACACAGGCTATCTTGCAAAACCTGTCTGAAACGTAGCCCATGCGTAACGTTTCGCGAGGGTTAGCTGTGAATGAGGCTCAGCAGGTATCTGGGTCAGGTGATCGCTAAAGGAAGGGGAACTCAGTGAGGGCAACTAGGAGGAAGGTGACCCAGGACATTTCAGAGCAGACGCATTTGAGTTGGAGAAAGTAGGAGATCGAGGCACGTGTCAGCAGTACATACTGTACTATACCCAGGAGAAACGATGTGCAAGGCTGATCATGTTGAAAATGGCCAAAAATGAACCCATAATCTGTTCTGTCAGTCTGGGAGCAGGGTAGCAGATTTGCAGCCCCCATCTGATGCCCATGGTTGTAACAGGGGAGCACCCGTGCAGTGACTGTAGTCAAGTGGATTTCCTGAGGAAATGGAAGACACTGGCCGGGAATAGGTCCTGAACTGTGGTGAAGCAGCCACTGAGGTGGCTAACAGGATTTTGCTTAAGGGAGGAGGCTCACGGTCACCAGAGAGTGAAACAGGTTGACGAGGGTCTGGGGGGGGCGAGACGCCGGCGGGTAGGGGTTTGAGGATTGTCCGCAGGGAGCAGGCTGACAGTGAAATGGACAGTAACTGGGGCAAGGATTCAAGGTAGATCATGTGGAACGGAGACCTCATGCAGACAGCGACATGGGCAGCAAGCGAGCAGAAACACAGAAGAAGGCAGGATCGGCAGAGGCAAGGTGGAGTACTGAAATGGAAGCGAGCTCTGATGAGCGAAATGGTACTTAGGATGACACCGGAGTAAACCATACATAAAGGCTAGATTCAAGCTTGATGGACGGAAAAAGGCTCAGGCAGGGGAACTGAAAAGAAAAGCTCTTAAGAAGACACAGGCTAAGAGGCCGCTATAAGCTCCCGCTGATAAACAGACAGAGACAGGTTATGCAAAAAAAAAAAGAAAAAGAAAAAACAGATCCGGACTGATGGGAACTATTGCTTAGGAAAATTGGTTGGGAGACGGAGGGGAAGGTTACCAGATTGCGGAACAGGAGACAAAGCATCTGTATGAGGAGCAGGAGGCTAAGCATTAAAAAAAAAAGAAGAAACAGCTGGAAAACTGGAGAGCAGAGAAATGAAGGAGGCTGACAGAGGAACGGCTGGTTATTGGGGTCAGAGAGGCTGATCTACCAACCTTCAGACCAAATGACTACCGGGCAGCAGGGGGGACTGTAGCATGGACCTGGTGATGGCCCCAGAAACCACAAGGGGCACACACGGATCTACAGGGGCCATTAGTTGATATCCCAGAAAGATGACAAGCCAAGATACCACAGTCAGAGTCTGTGGGTACATCAGGCTCCCCGGCTGCTTCGCTACAGGCTTGCCTTCCTGCATTGGGATGGAAACAATATCGGGAATCTGACACAAGGGTTTAAGGGACCAAGGGGACGGCATGACTGCAATCATGTAAAGCCACAGCGGCTAGTGAATTTACAAACACACGTTCGGTATTTTACTCAGCATTCAGTTTGTGCTCAAGTCAGTTTGATTCCGTTAGCTCTACATCACGAATGCCAATGTCAAAGGTTGTTCACCAAGGCAACGCTCCCTTGATCTGATTAATCGCCGATCAATTGGATGGACAGAAGAAAGAGCTGAATTTCAAGAATATCAGTGGGCCCAGTGTTTAACCTTGTGGTACACCCATGGTCATCTACATCTACATCAATTTATTTTCTTTCCCTTCCTGCAGGGAAAGAATTCCTACAGAATGCAAAGTCTACACAATCCTACATGAATATTTTCAATTCAAATCAGTAGCATTGTACATGAATTTATAAAAAATGATTTCCAATAGTTTTTAAATAGTTTTTTGGCCATTTTTTAAATGACTGCAACCGTTACCTTATTCAATATCATGCTTTCAATGAAAGACAAGACAATAAATGAACTGGCTTCATCTATGTCGTGACAACAATACATAGCCTTTTTCACTGAAATTGGATTTAAATAGATGGGGGGGGGAGAGAGAGAGAGAGAGCCCTCTGCAGATGTGAAAATGACACAGGGAGGTAAAAGCCTCAGCTCATTCATTCATAATTCACAAGAGCTGAACCGCGGGGGGCCTCCATAAAGCACAGCCATCCTCACACCTGTCAATCACACAGTCCTGCCAACGTGCTAACACTATACGAGTCACACAAGCTTCACTTTACTGTATGCACAGATTGAAAATTGGGTGGAATGATGAGACGATGAGACTTTAAAGGAAAGGAGCAGACATACAGCTTTTTTTTTTTTAAATTCCTCATTCATCAAATCAATGCTTTTCATGTCCTGTTCAGAATATGTACAGTTATTTCCTTCATTACTCAAAGCCACGAGTGATGCAGTACGAGCTGTGTGTGTGCAGCTGGTTCGCAAAGAAACGCCATTGAGTTGATACGACGGGTGGAAATGAGACAGATCATTTGCATCAAGCATCGCTCTGCTTAAAACGAAGTTTGAGGGTGAACGTTCCCGTCACTGGGTTGTGTCCGTGCGCCCTCCTCTGTGAGACGCGGGCCGCATCTCTGCAGGGACGCCTTTTATTAGACTGTCACCGTAATTATGATAATGGCAGACTGCTGTTTTGAAATGGGATGATTTACATTTTTAGTATAATTCGGATGTGGCAGGGTAAAATATGGGAAAGACCTTCTGCTAAAGACGACCATCTATCACGCGGTTACGTATAAGGATAGCCTGCACACAGGGATAAAAATTGGAAAGTCACGCAAAGCGCTCTCGCTGTTTACACACCCACACACACATTATTAATACCACGATAATGCATAATAAAAAAAAAGGTCAGAGGAGAAGACATTTTGCAGTGTAAAGATATTTTCCTCCCGCAGCGGCCTACAGCTCACATTTACACTTCGGCGCTATGATTCTTCTGGACACCTCATCTGAGGTAAAAAAAAGCCACTAATGGACTTGTTCCTCACACCACAGTCTCATAGAGCAGACAGCCTCGACACAGCGGGTCACACAAGGTGTTCGTAAGTGGGCAGCCGAACTTAAATTGCCATCCCAGCAAAAAAGTAGAGAGATTTTTATTAAGCTATGCGCAAAGAGTGAGGGCAATTTGTTGTTTTTAACATCGTCTTTATTTAATTCTTCAGGCCCAGGAACTCATATACCCTCACTTATCTACTAATGCCTTGTTCCAAGCGACTCATCTCCTCCCCGACGGCGCATCGCCTCCATCACTCCCGAGACAGGAGGCAATTTGCTGCCGTGGTTGCGCGGCGGACGCGGGCGACAGCGGTGATCGGGGGGCAGGCGGGAAATGGAAGGGAGTGAATTTGCCAAACCGCTAGTCATCTCAACACCTGAGCACCTGGCCGGTGGCTGTCGAGAAAGTCAGCGTGACTTTGTGAAGTTAGAGAAATTGAGGGCAGCGCCCCATATTCCCCCCCATCCCCCCCTCCCCCCTCTCTCTTCTCCGACTAAACGCACAAAAGCATTTTTTCACCACTCGACCCGTCAAGGCGGAACCTTCCCACGTTCGGCCGTTTACTGCCCCTTTATGGGACAAATGTTACTTCACCTTCGCAAGGAAAGTCGCCATTTTGGTATAAAAATGAACAAAGTGAAACAACCTATGCCTCAATAAGGGCGGCAGTGGCTCAAGAGGTGGAGAGAGGGTAGTCCACTAACTAGCAGGTCGATGGTTCGATCCCACATTCCTCCCGTCCGTGTGCCGGAGTGGAGCCGGTGGTGTATGAATGATGTGTGATTGAATATTTGCTGTATGAATGTGTGTGTGTGTGTGTGTGTGTGTGTATAGCAAACGAGAACAGTGTATTATTGCTGATGACAATACATAAATTGATGTGAATACTTTCCAGTCATCTCTAGTTAATGTAAGTCTCTTCCCATGTCGCCACTAAAGCATGCGTGTCGACGCATGCGGAGCTTTGGAACGAGCAGCCGTTGATACAAACATAGATGAATCAACAGAAGAGAGAGAAACATGTAGGCAGTCATTCATGTAATCACATGTATGCTTTACTGTATACACACACACACACACACACACACACACACACACACACACACACAGGCCGTACCAGCAAACCTATATTTGCATATTTATTGAAGGATGATGATTCTTCACACTACTAAATTTGCCTTCATTTCATCTCATGATATTAACAATCTTAACATGTCGCACACACACACACACACACACACACACACACACACACACACACATGGGCAGCTGTGGCTCGGGAGATAGACCGGGTTGTTCACAAACCAGAAGTTCAATTTCTGGCTCCTCCACTTCCCATGCCGAAATAGCCTTGGGCCACACACAGCCACACACACACACACACACACACACACACACACACACACACAATTACACCCAGGTTGGCTGGAGCAGGCTGGAGATGCCAAAAGGGACGAACACAAATGCAACGCTGAGTCACTCGACACATCTCTCTCTCTCTCTCTCTCTCTCTCGGTCCAGACAGTGTCAGGGGAGTCTGTTATCTAACACAGATATTGTGTTACATGTTTGACATCTTCACCCAAATGTGACTCTGACTGTCTCTCTCTCTCTCTCGTGCTCGTCGCCCGGGGAAATGAGATGATGGCAGCGTGCAGGTGAGGCCCCGTGATATCTGTGGGTCGCGGCCGAGGAATTTTGATTGTGTTTTATTTAATAGTCTTGTAATCTAGTGCAAAACTGGAAGAAACATGAACATTTTTTCGTCACATTACCTTAAAGGGACCATGACACCTATGTGAGTGGCTCTTAGGAATAAAACACACAGCACCACAAGTCAAATGGGCAAATAAGAAAAAAATACCCTGATCGCTAATCTCCATTCTGACCTGTTAAGCCTGCAGCTACACCGCAGGGTTGGATTTGCAGCCTGGAACGTCAGTGTCTTTTCGTAGACTTTGTACGAACACGTCCACGACAATAGTTCCAACATTTAAGTGACTTTGATGATCATTTTGATCCAACACGTAGAAGGCTCCTGTGGTTGTTAGCGGACTTATAGTCGTCCATTTTGGATCTTTGACCAATCAGGGGCTTTGTTACAGACTTGTACCAATCAGACGCTGTGTTGTCGTCTGGTCGAAAAGAACATAGATTTTACACTGGAAACAGGAGCTCTCACTCCTCCTGTTTACTCTTACTACTACTACTGACCCTCCTCTGTGTCACTGCAGACAGGAACTGCTTCCATAGTGGCACAAGTGACTTTTTTGGGTTGAAAAAATCACAGGACCTATTTATAGAAAAACTATACGTAACTTTTGATTTGCATTAGTAAGAATGTTTTGGGTTGTTTTTATCTCATGGCCAAGGCTTAAAAGAAGACAGCTTTCAAGAGGGAACAATCTTCATCTTTGTTGCTTGGTGTGTCATTGTAATCCATTTCTGTCCATTTCAATTTCAATTTAGTTTTTTCTTTTGTCTTTACGGTCATACAATTATTTATACATTCACGCGATACCACTGAAGCATACACATTCTGATGGCCTAGTCAAGCCCGTATAACTTGACTGTACATTACAGGGTCGAGGGTTGACAAGCATTACTACACGAGGGGACGCAGGACAAGGGAAAAAAACATTTCCCACGCACCGACGCTGTGGCACTCGCGTCGCGTTTCGGAAGATTAAAAAAATCCCCTCACTGACCAAGGTTGGAGAAGGTCTTGATTCAAGATGATCTAATACTCATCCAAAGGTTTGTATTTGGAATTTGTCAATAATAATAATAAAAAAAAAGGAGCAGGCTTTGTGGAGGAGGGGGGGTGTCTGTCCTTGCCGAGTAGTGATGTAGCTGCAGGGCGGCGATGATCAGCCTGCCGAACCGGATTAGTCGCAAATGTCAGGGGGGGGGGGGGGGACTGTAACAGAGGTGAAATGAAAGAGGGGAGAGTATCAGACATCAGCTGCGAGGAGCAGAGGCCAGCCCACAGCCTGCTGTGCATGTTAACCGACAAACCTACGTACGCTTGTTCTCTTTGGCAGGACGTCAGAGTTTGCACAAACTTAAAAAAAAAAAAAACCACACCTGCACATCCAAGCCAAAAAGAAAGCACGGGCCAGGTCGAGCAAGCATAACAAAAACATAACAACAACAAAAAAAAACACAACTAATAGCTCGCACACACCGCAGGGCTCCGATTTTGACGTATTCATTATTATTATTATACATTGTTCACGGTTCATTAGATGAAAAGATGAGGGGTCACAGGGTCCTGGTTTCTAATGTGGCTTCTGTGTTCTGAGATTCAGTTTTTCAAGGTGGGGTTAGGCCTGCGCCGCATGTGTCTCACATCGGAGGTTCTGCATGAGAGGATTCGGCTTTTTCGGCCGGCAGACATCCAACCATGTTTTATGAAAACCATACAGAATGTGCGCGATACATGCGCTCTGCGGGGGGGGCTGACGGCTCCTTTCCTTCTCTTTCCCATCGGTCGGACACTTTGCACGCCGCAGTAGCCGGGGCGCTTCATGGCGTCTCAACGCAGCGTGCGTTGCTCCAGACAACGCGAAACGCGACCTTTCGATTATTAAACCTTTAGTGGCCGTATTAGACCCCGGGGAAGAGACGAGCGTTACGCAACACGCACACACACACACACACACACACACTCTCTCTCGCTCTCTCTCAGTTTCCCTGATGTCTACTAGAGCTAAGATCATCAGGTCAGACCCAACAAAGGGTCAAAGTTTATTCCCTCTGAGGCAATAAAAAGGTCACGACCTCAGTCGTGTGTGTGACCCCAGCGTGCACATGTGTGTGTGTGTGTGTGTGTGTGTGTGTGTATGTGTGTGTGTTGTGTGTGTGTGTGTGTGTGTGTGTGTGTGTGTCAGAACCAAAGTTCTGCCCAGTTTTCCCATTTTTGGTTTGATCTCATGAAAGGAACCCAATAATACAATCTGAAAACGTATCATTCACTGATGGAGATTTGAAAAATCTGAAAGGTATAAAAGAGACTCTTCTCACAGTGCAGGTGGAGCCAAATCTTTCAGTGGGTTTGGGTGACGGGAGGCCAAAGAATTCAAATCCTCATCCACGGAAATCCACAGGGTTTGTGAATAAATGTCTTCTCTTACATTACAGAAACTCTAGCATCGTCTCCCTTGCCTTTCTTTAGTTCATGCATTCATCCGCAGCTCTCAAAATGAATGTCGTAATAAATGATCATTCGCTGGTTGAGAAAGTTGCAAAACATGGGGCTACATGGAGCCAAAGACAAACAAAACCGTGTCGCGTCTTTGTCACAATGTCACAAATTTGGACTGTGCCGACGACCACGAAAGAACAATCGCGTCCTTATCGCCCCATCTCTCCGCCGCTCCTCTGTTATTGGGAGCAGCTTAAAATAAGGGAACTATTTTGGAGAGGGAGGACGGGGGCCTGAGCTGAAAAATAGCCCTCGGCTCCTCTCTCTTTTCCTCTCCTCCTCCTCTCCTCCTCTCCTCTCCAGCAGCCCCGGGCTTCAGTAAAAAAACAAAAAAAACAGAGCAGCGCGCGAGACAAAATCGTACTCGCAGCGGCAGGAGGCACAAGAGTAGAGCCGCTTGCACTGCACATGCTGAATTACAAGAAGCTCAAACAGAGTCGAACAGAGACGTGAAAAGAACACCGTGGTCCAGTGGGTGATGATGAATCGACTAGAGAAGAACGACGAGAGGAATTGAGCCACTAAGAGGAACGTGCAAATGCGGGATGTGCTACTTCCCTTTAGGTCGTTCAACAAACTGCTGCGTTATTAATCAAACCTGTTTCCCATTGAGAACGGCCGCGAGGACATACTTTCATGCACTAGTATTGGATCCGTACGCAGCATCGTCCGATATGCAACGTCCGGTTGTCGTAATCGGTATGACGAAGGGGGGAACTGGCAGGGGGACATCTCTAATGCTGTGTTAGAGATGTCCTAAGAGATGAAGACGATGCTGCGTACGGATCCAATACTAGTGCATTGAAAAAAACAACCACAACTACGGCTACGGCCGCACGAACCCCGCATGGAAGTGATCCTACTGCAGGTTGACAGTGGAAACTGAAAAAAGAACACAAGTGAATAAATCTGGGAATAAAAAAAACAACGGCTTCCTTTAGAGAGCAGTTTGAAAGTGCAGCCGCAGCTTATAAAAGACCTTTCAAGATTGAAGTAACAGTGAAACAGGGCAACGGCCACTTCGACATGAAATGAATCTAGGAAGGCATAGTAGAGTATAAAGAGAATAAAGACATCACATCCTTGTTTCACTCGTGGGACTTAACAAAGCATGAAATATCGACAAAATCATCTCTGACAAGCAAGAATCTAACATTCAGTTTCACCCATGAAAGTAAAAAACAACGCGTGATGTAATGTAAATGCACAAGAGCCGTATTAAAACCGCGAGCTCGACGCGGAGGCCCCGCTGTGCGTGAACCCTCCGACTCAGTGCGTCTCGCAGTTGGATGCCGCGTCGTCGTATCCAGAGCGTCCAGAACGGACCAATCACATCTGCAATGTCCTCGGAAAATCTAAATCAGGGGGCGGGGCGGAGAAAAGAGAGAGAGAGAGAGGGAGAAGAGAGGAGAGAGGGAGGAGAGAGAGGAGAGAGGGAGAAGAGAGAGGAGAGAGGGAGAAGAGAGGAGAGAGGGAGAAGAGAGAGGAGAGAGGGAGAAGAGAGGAGAGAGGGAGGAGAGAGAGGAGAGAGGGAGAAGAGAGGAGAGAGGGAGAAGAGAGAGGAGAGAGGGAGAAGAGAGAGGAGAGAGAGAGAAGAGAGGAGAGAGGGAGGGAGAAGAGAGAGAGAGAGGAGAGAGGGAGAAGAGAGGAGAGAGGGAGGAGAGAGAGGAGAGAGGGAGAAGAGAGAGGAGAGAGGGAGAAGAGAGGAGAGAGAGAGGAGAGGGAGAAGAGAGGAGAGAGGGAGAAGAGAGGAGAGAGGGAGGAGAGAGAGGAGAGAGGGAGAAGAGAGAGGAGAGAGGGAGAAGAGAGGAGAGAGGGAGAAGAGAGAGGAGAGGGAGAAGAGAGGAGAGAGGGAGGAGAGAGAGGAGAGAGGGAGAAGAGAGAGGAGAGAGAGAGAAGAGAGGAGAGAGGGAGGGAGAAGAGAGAGAGAGAGGAGAGAGGGAGAAGAGAGAGGAGAGAGGGAGAAGAGAGAGGAGAGAGGGAGAGAGAGAGAGATTGATGCAGTGCAGCCCAGTTAACAACACTCGGCGCGGGAGAAGAAGAAAAAGACCAGATGACGAATCGATACAGGGAGAGAAGGATAGTCCGGTTAGTTTGCCACCTTTCTTTCTTTTTCTTCTTTTCATCTGCAATCGCTTCACTCGAAGAGCGACCGTTGTAATTCTCAGATGCCAAGACTGAACGGAGCGTAGCGGAGGACAAATGTGACAGATGTTTCCCAGAGTGAGTTTGGAAATGTGAAAAGGGTTCGGCCACGACGTTCTGTATCGCAGCATCGTTCATCCTGCACTCTTCCTCCCACCTCTTTTATATGCAACCTTTGCAATCTTTCTCTCTCCTGTATTTTCCTTTTTCATCTCATCTCCCATCACTCTCTCTCTCTCTCTCTCTCTCTCTCTCTCTCTCGTCAAGATCCACAGCTTCGTTCAGGACCTGAACTACAAACACGGTGGACATTTACACAAGCGCTAAGCACAGTGGACATGTCTCTGTGATGTTTCCGGTCAATCTGAAAGCTCACACACACACACACACACACACACACACACACACACGCGCACACACACACACACACACACGCACGCTCGCTCGCTCGCTGGGGTCAATGGCTGGCAACTTGGGATAGAGAGAGAGTGATGTTATTGAATGCTTGTAATTTAAAGCAGAAAATAAGACTTTCTGGCTCAGACTTGTCATCAGCATGTTAAAACTGATCGCACGGTGCAGTGGCGATGGATAAATGACACCCCCCGTGTTTATATCGGTCGTACAAGACTTGCTTCCACCGCGTTTATTCTCTCGGAAGAAAAAGAGAGCACCACTATCCCAGCATCTATCGTCCAGAGACGGAAACGTGCGACGACGGAAACGTGCGACGACGGAAGAGCCGAATCGACGGGGGTAAAAACTCAACTCTCGCGCGCGAGAGAGAAAGAATCCCGTTGACGGAAGAACAAAAGGTCGACGAAGGAGGAGAGCGACAGGACAGTGGAAAGAGATAAAACAAGAGCGAACCGTGGACCGACATCGCGTCTTCCCAACAGTGACCAAACGGCGATACCACCTGGAACCGCCAGGTTGCCTGTTGCCTTTACCTATAAGAGTAGCGTAGTAGTCTCAATGAAATGCTTTTACTCGTGATATCATACAGTAAAAAGTATTGTATTTCCGGTGGCGTGGTCATTTCCAACATGGCCCTGCGTCTAATTTTAAGGACGGGAGCACATTAGCATGTTGCGTCGTTCCTATGAGCGTGGTCATGTTATTAATATTAAAGTGTCCCTCGCCTGCCGGGCTCATGCTAATAACAGTCACACGACTCCATGGAATAGAGATTTGGACGGTGTTGGGTGATGAGTGCAGTGTGACTAAAGCGTACATTCTCTTCCAAATCATTTTGTGCTAGTGAATAATCTCTGTGATTTTTTTTTAAAATATTTTTTTTGGTCTTTCCAGATATCGATCATGCCAGGCACTTACGCTCTCGCAGCTCTGCTCCGTTGTCAGATTGTAAAGTACCCACATTTCTCAAGGCGAGGTACATCAATTGATTACAGACCTCCTAAGTACTCCGACTTGGCATTTTCTCTCAGAGGGGAAATTTCCAACGTGTGCATGAAATAGTAGGGAGCCGTGCCTCCGCTGTGGTGTAAGTGCAATGAGGCCAAACCTGCCAGCGGACTGAAATCTAGTTCAGAAAATAACAATGTCCGTCCTCTGGCGGCGAATTAACCATCCCATGGATGATCATTTCTGTTCGGCTGTGTGAGATGAACATGTGGCTTGGTATATTCTCAAGGAGTCCGGTTTCTGAGAATTTCATGAAGTGTGCACTCACATCATAAAAGATACGAGAAGTGCGAAAAACGCATTTGGCCATTACGACTTGATGAGACGGAGGAAATCGTAAGTAGTTTGACATTTAAAAAGCATGGGGGGGGGGGGGGCAGAGTTCCTGCGAACACATCCAGAGCTGCAGTGTACTCCTCACAAAGTCACATTCTCCATCTTCTCTGAATTTTGTGCTTCGGGGCAGTGATGCTATCCTCTCCACGACTCCATCTGGGTTTGATTAATGAGGTCTACAAGTGACCAATGAGCCGGCAGGTCAACAGTACAATTAGTATCCACTGTAAATGCGGAAGCTGAGCAAAAATATGTCCCCTCCAAAACAAATATTCGTACTGTCAAGACACTGTTGACCAGCATATAGGGCAGAATTGAGGGAATTGCAGGGATGCAGTGGAGGTTTTCCCACCGAAAGTGTGTACTTACCTCAGCAACTGCAGTGCCTGAGATTAGTTTGAGGTAATTGTTGTGTTTTCTTTCTCCAGAATAGTTAAGAGATTTTTCTACAACAATAACGAAGTTCAAGTCATCGTGGAGTTTTTTTGCAGCCAGCAGCTACATCCTTACTTGGTCTGGTATGACAAATTTGGAGTTGCACATTATCTTTGAGCACAAAAACAGCATATTAGAGTAATTCAGACCGTCTTATCTTCTCCTGTCTCAAAGTCCAGGATGTTTTCACACAGAGAAGTGAAACGTAGGGTTTCATCAGGAGTTGGTGGGTCTGGGTCAGAGGGGTCTACTAATGTCTACTGCGTTGCCGCCTTTGAGCGTTCTAGGCTCACCAAAGCGAAACTTTTTTTTTTCCCCACAAATCCTTACAACTAAAACATATAGTCAGAAATAGGCTGATCAAATAAACCTAGCATGATTGGAAAAAAAATTGTCATTATCATCATTATCCAAGTATCACTTTGGGGTGATAAAAAAAGGGGACGACCTCACTTGATTACAAGGTTTCTGAACAGAAACCATTAACATGAATATCAAATTTAATCATGAAATGGAGACCCCGCCTCAGGTGGGTGTTTTTCCTCTGGTAGCTGCACCTATTGGCCAAATGAAGATTTGACCAAGGAGATAATTATAAAACAGGGTTTACCTGGCATGACATATTTGTCTATCTACAGTCATTTTTCAGGCAGTAGCAATGCCTGTTCACAGTCATTTATTGTCTAACTTCCACACACTAAACAGCCGTGACAACCCTAGTTTTTATAATAACTCATCTCAGTTTTTTTCCTTCCGTCCATATTCGCTTGGCCTGTCGCCCCATTGGTCCAGAGGCCTCTTTAACTTTGCTCAATCCCTTACTGCTCGTGATGGAAATAATTTTGACAAACAGCATGAAATGGCCTTGGAGGCTTGGCAATGACTTGGTATGTCAGTGTCTCAGAACAGGAGAAAATAATTTAAGATTGGTTTAGCTTGAGGAGTCAGCAATCCAATGGCATTTACTTTATCCCATTATGGTTCAAAGTATCATGTGCTCCACTTTTGTCTCAGGAGAAAGAGGCAAATTAAAAATGTATCCAGGGACAGTTGACTGCATGCCAAGAGGCTTTCCCCCCATTTAATCGCATTCGTCCAACTCTGCTCATTCACACCTTCCATTTTCTCCTACTGCTGCTGCATTGTACATCCAGCGTTTCATCAACATGCTCTCTTTCACAAACGCACAACCCATACTACTGCCAAGATAATAGGTCTTCCCACACCCGACCTCTCAGAGCTCAATTGTAAGGCCATCAATTGTAAGGCAACCTCGATAGCACAGGTCATCACTCACCCACTCAACTGCCACTTTTCCTTTATGCCCTCGGGATATACCAGGCACCATGGTCCATAAGGTCCAACAGGGCCCACTTCAGCAAAAGCCCAGTACCTGCAGCCATCGCAGCACTTAAAAAGACATCTTGTTCTGAAGGCCTTTTTACTGTCCTTCTACACTGTTTATGAGACGTCCTTGTTTGCTATGCATTTATACTGTTGCTGTTCAATGACGCGTACTGTTTGCTAAGTGTTGCTGTGTTGCCCGTTTCCATGGTAATTTGTGGGGCTGACTGTACAGTGTTGCAACCTAACAAACTAAACAAACAACCAGACGATCAACCAACCAAACAACTAAATGAAAAACCAACCGATCAACCAAATAACCAACCAAATATAAACCACCAAACAAGGAACCAATTAACCAACCAACCAAACGCCTAAACAACCAGACGACCAATCAACCAATCAACCAAACACCTAAACAAACAACCAGACCACCGTCCAAACAACCATACAAACAAACAACCGATCAACCAACCAACCAACCAAACACCTAAACAAACAATCAACCAACCATACAAACAACCATACAAACAAACAACCAACCCACTAAACACCTTAACAAAAAACCAACCAATCAACCAAATAACCAAACAACTAAACAAACAACCAAACAAGGAACCAACCAACCAACCAACCAAACAACCAAACAACCAAATAACCAACCAACTAAACAAACGAGAAAGGAAGTGCTAGGTAGTTTCTGAAAAAGATGAAAGCTCTGCACATTCGCTTTTCTGTCCTGGCATCCGGGGAGTGAATCTCCTTCCTTGAAATATTTTGTAATCTTGATAAAAGTGTCTGATCACAAAAGCGTGAGGGTGAGAACTTGGCTAAAAGTTATGCCCGTTAAATTTTGTGAAACATTATTGGAACAGCTGGGGACTACTTTCATCATCTTCAAACTGGAATGGTCAAGGGAAAAACTGTTGAATTGCTTAATATTTCATCTTAAGCAAAAAAAAGGGGTGCTCGTCTACAAAGTAGTTTTCAAGGTCTCGTAGCAACAGTAAGAGTCACGGCCAAGCTGCTGATGAGAGCCGTTACATAATAGGAGGTGCTACGTGTGTGGGTCCTTACTGCTCAAGTATGTACTTGTGTGTTCCTCCAAATGGATTTATTCACAGATGATTGGCCGGAAAGCCCTCGTGCTTTTGGATATACTACATCTAATGGCAGATATTAGAGACGGAACAAGAGACCACTTGTGAGAAAAAGTCGGACTGAAGAACAACGGGACATCTTGTGTAACGGCTGCAGTGCTTCCTTGTGTCTCGTATACAATGTATATTTAAGTTGATTATTTTAGTACATTTTCATATGAAAAGGATATAAAGCCATTCGGCTAATGGAAATGAAAGTTAACTTTGCCAATCCCGAAATTGCCAATGTTTTTTTTTATATGCTTGCTTTATAAATCCTCTGTGCGTCACATCAAAACTAGTTTAATATTTAGAAAATAAATAAGGGTTATGGTTCATGAAAAAGACAAACTTATTTTCCGCACGTCCATCCATCAAACCCAACATTTTCTCTCCACCTTGCTGCATAAAGGGCACACTAAACACAATTCATCAAAAATGAATGTAATTACTCGGGATACAGTGATAGCTTTCTGCTTTATTCAAACCTCATGCATCATGTCGACATTGAATGATCCGTTCTCATGAGCACAGTCTTGGTATGACTTACTCTTTAATTATCCGACGCTGTCTGGAGAACAATTATCTTAATTCACATTTAGTTGTCTGTAGTCATGGTTTATTTTATTTCAAATTGCATTATATCATGAAAGTAGATTAATAATCTGCTTCATCTAGTTCTCAATAGTTTGTTTCTCTTTTGCTATAGGTCGTGAGATTGATACTGAATATTTCCTGAGCACAGTTTAATAATGCTGTACGAGTACAATTATAGATTTAAGAGGATCCCAGACACTTTATTCATAAGAAAGTGTATTTGTGAGCCTCGTGTTGGTGACCTTTCCGTGCAGAAAAAGCAAATCAAGCGCGTTTGAATTCGAGCGGCACAGGTCGATGTTTGAAACACCGCGAACACAATATAGCTCCTTCCATTTTACTGTCCCCCTTTTTAACAATATCTGCATCCACACATTATGTCCATGCAAACACGAGGCAATGAGCCATGGCGCGCTGTCGTTTACAGCGGGGAAAGCACTCAGACGCGTTGCTAGGCACAGTGTGAAAGGCTATTATGGACGCGCGTTCGAGTGTTTACTGGGATTCTGCTGGATCTCAAAATGTGATTCTCCCAATATAATCCCCCCCCCCCCCCTTCCCCCCTTCACTTTTGTCCTCATTCACTGTTCCTACTTCAACCGGCCCCTTAACCTTTCCGGGGGGCGGCAGCACCTTTGAACACAACGGCTGAATTGTAAAGTGCACAAAATCATAGAGTACGTTTTTTTGGGGGGGGCGGGGGGGAAATGTCACACAGGGGCCTGGTCGCACAAGATGAACTGCGTATACACGCTGAGCCGCGAGATTCGACGCGCTACATTCGTCTACCTTGTGTTTATTGTCCCAGTCAGCGACTTGTGATGAATCTGTACATGAGAAATACTTCTTTACAATCGGTCTCCTTTTACGGCCACAATGCACCGAACTATGCACTCCGCCTACACAATGTTGCGTTTAGACCGTGACTTAAGGTGCCACTTGCGAAGTGGCTGTGGACATGTTTGAAATGAGGAAAAGCGTGAACTCGTCCGACTTGACTGCGTTTATTACTGGCTGGCTGTCATGGCTTGCACGAGGCAAGGTCTCCTAATGGAGGGCAGCTCATTTCTTGGCTGCACCAACAGAAATTGGCCAGTTTCCCTCGTCCCCGCTCTGTGTTGTCGATCAATGGGACTACGCTGCACATTGGCAATGAAGTGAAAGTAGGACTTGTTGCCTTGTATTCAAGGATCTCGGGAGGGAAAGGGAATTCATTTCATTCATGAGACAATATGAGGTAACTGGCAGTTGGGGGTATTTTCAGCGCTTCGACAGACTTGAAAGTCCAAAGATACAAGCCTGGGCACATCACAATCTTAATAGACGTTATAGATGATTAATGGAAGCTGAATATTATGCCTTTTTAGAAAAATGAAAGCACAATTACATCACCTACCTCATCTCTTCTTCCTCCGAAGAGCAACCACACGCCCGTGGCGATCATAGCATTTAGAAAAACCTGCAAACCGAAGGTAGAAAAAAAACAATAAACAGTTATTTTAAATATATATATATATATATATATATATATATATATATATATATATATATATATATATATATATATATATATATATATATATATATGAATGATCTGAAGCGTAAAAGCAAAAGGGCCTAGGCAGTATAGAGTTAAAGCAAAGAATAAAACACTTAAATGAACTGATTTCTGGCAAATATATGGGAATCTGGGCACAAGCAAACTTCCAGCCTGAAGCTGCGGACACTTTAATGGGATGATTGCGGCTCAGCGGTTACAGCGGGCCGCCCGTGAACTGCGGGGAGGGTTTTTTTCCTCGACTCCCCTCGCGCTCGTGTCCTTGAGCGAAGGCTTTCGGAAACACCGAAGTGCTCCCGATTGTTCGGGGCCTGCACGTTGCATTGCAGCGTGGGGGCACATTGTTGGACGTGCACGTCATCGGCGCCGGTGTTCGTCGTGTACGCACAGGCGTCCCGCCGGGGCGCGGGCCAACCGTTCGCCCCCCCTCTCCACAGCTTCACGAGGCTTCGCCGAACTCATCGTGAGCGGCGGCAACGTGTCTCCGTGGGAAAGGATCCGACAGGCGGCACAACCGCGGGGGGGCCGACGAGCACGCTGGTTGGAAACGAGCCGGCTGGACGAGGCCGACTCCTCCGAAACTTCGCTGTCTCTCCGTCTTTTCCCCCTTCATTCCGTGTCCTTCAGTTCCGCTGTCACGCCCTTTTCTCCCCTTCCTACTCTTCCATCCCCCTCCCTCCACGATAGGCCCCTCCCTCACCGTTCTGCCCGCATTTTTGACGGAGCTGCCCCACTTTTGGTCAACTACTATTTGTTTTATATAGCGTCCTCGTACAGTATGCATTTGGACACAAAGGGAGAGAGGGAGGGCGAGCGACCCTTTTTCGTTCGACAACTGTATGACATCCGAATTTCAATGCCCCCCCCCTAAATATTCTGCAGGTTGCAGGTGCGCCCGCGAGATAAAGGACCAGGCAGTAAAGAAGAGGGTGGGCGTTGTGTCCGTGAAGAAGTGGGTTACGGATGGGTTCAGATAGCGGGAGAGAACAAACTGGCTTCGACACGCTGGACTTATTTTCACCGCTGACTACTTTTATTTCATTATTTTATCGACGCCAGGCAGGTTTGCTGCTCTCTCTCTCTCTCACTCTCTCTCTCTCTCTCTCTCTCTCTCTCTCATCTTCCCTTCAGATTTCCCATTTCTCTCCATCCCCTTTTTATCTTTCCCTTCGCCCCTTCACTTCTCTGTGTGCACAAATACACAACACACACACACACTCCAGACCGGTGCTCCTCGGCGTGCGGCGTCTGTGATGTTGCTGAGGATGCAGGAAAGCGGCCGACTGCTGCATCAATCCCACGTTGTTCCGTCCACAGGCAACAGCACAGAACACTACAGA
The DNA here is from genome assembly GCF_022379125.1 of Scophthalmus maximus. Classification (NCBI taxonomy): domain Eukaryota; kingdom Metazoa; phylum Chordata; class Actinopteri; order Pleuronectiformes; family Scophthalmidae; genus Scophthalmus; species Scophthalmus maximus. Next base: position 4,163,999 of record NC_061524.1, on the reverse strand, counting down.
GCCAAGCAGAGCCGGCAAGACGGGGGGGGGGGGGGGGCGCCGCCTCTCCGGGCCAAAGTGAACTTCAGGCACAACGAGGGAAAGACGGAGCGGAGAGCGGAAGAAGATCAAGGGGAGAGCGATAATGACAAAGGTGAAAAGGGACGGGAGATGAAGGCGACAAAAGGCGCGGGTGGGAGATAAGAAAAGGGAGGCGTGACAAAGGGGGAGAGCGGATGGAAAAGGACATGGCTCGGTGAAAAAACTCCTTTTATCGGGGGAAACCTTTGTGGCGCTCAGTCATCGCAGGATCTCGGGGAGAGGAGCGCGGCGGACTGTCCAAAGCCGGATCGGGACTGTGCCCGAGCTCACCTTGAATCGGCGGCACGGGAAAAAATGAAAAACGACAGATAAAAGCCAGAAAATCTTCGGGGGAGTTAAAAATTGCAGAGTCGGCGCACAGTGACCTCGAAAACACGACAAGAGTTAAAGGAGAGATGAACTCGTCCCCGCACTGCGTCACGTCACCTTTCTGAATATATATTCTCTCCGTCCTCTCCTCTTCAGTATCTCTCCCGCTGCTCACTTTTTCCATTCGAATTGGCAATGGCGAATTTACAACATGCAGAAGTGTAAATACAAGCAGCAGCGTGAGCAGGGGGTGCGGCGCCAAATTCGTCCCGATCTGTCATTTCCGTCACTGAGGACAGACACTGGGAGAGACGCCAATCTGTGCTTTGTGAGAAGAACATGGAGAAGAACATGGTGAGGGTCGGACCTCAAGGTCGCCGACGTGAGCGTGGACGGTGTCGCCGTCTTTCCCGGGGCCATAACACGGTGCGATCAGTTTCAGCATCGTGCGGGACAAGTTTGAGCCAAAGAGTTTTCTGATTTCCGTTTTTGGAATACCATAACAGACGAGTCGTTGATGGCGATCAGGCGCGTGGGAAGGAAGCAGAGTGGTTGACAGGGAAACGCGCACACACACCCTCTCACACAGACACACACACACACACACACACACACACTCACACACACACACACACACACACACACTCACACTCACACACACACACACACACACACACTCACACACACACACACACACTCTCACACAAACACACACACACACACACACTCACACACACACACACACACGCGCGCACACACACACACACGCAGAGATATTACAGCCTATAGGAAGCAATGAAGGAACCCGGACGACAAGCCACATCTCCACAGTCCTACCAAATAAAAAACCGAGCTCTTCATCTTATTTGCCCGTGCTGCACTGCAGCGTTAAGACTGCTCACGCCACATCCACTCCCGTGAATATGATTTTTTTTTGGGGGGGTGAGACGTAAGAAAAGAAAAAAAAACTGTTTTCGAAATGGCCGTGAAATGAGACATTGCTCCGAATGCCCCAGGTGTGATTCAGCGTGACGCTTTTTACCCCTGCATAATTATTTCTATGGGTGTGTATTACGGCAGATCATTAGGGGCCAAGGCATAATAAAAATGAAGAAAAAAAAGAGAGACGAGGACGATTTTTTTTTTAGTGAAAGTGTCGAGAATGAACGTGAAATGCTGCGGGGGAATATATCAAAACGACTAAGTTCAGTGCAAATGACTGCCTCCGCGCAGCATCCTCTGCAGGACCCAATCCGCCTCCTCGCGACACTGCCAACCGCCGCGCCGCAGTGCCGCTCGGAAATTGTTCTCCATAATCCGGTTTATGGAGAACAGTTTTAGTGAATTCTCCGTTCAGCGCGTCAACACAGAGAATACCGGATCTTTTCAGGGGGACGGACCTCGGCGCACAGCGGAACCTCTAACTGGATTCGACGGAACAGGAGCGCCGGCGCTATTCTCGACGCTTCCACGTGAACTCCCCAAAGTCAGAATGGTTTGTTTTTCTTTCTTCTTCTTCGTCTCGTGCCTCATGGCCGCTCCACCTCTGCGGCGGTGCAGCTGTGCGGCGCGGGCCTGAGCTGCGAGTGTGTCGGCTCGTCCACAGTTGGCAGGCAGCTCCGAGTGTTGGAGGGCGAACCGCCCACACGGTTGCCTCCGCGTTGTGTCCACACAAAACAACCAACAGGATTGTGTCCTCTCTTTTCTGAAAGCCACTTCCGAGAAACGTACCTTCCTTGAAAAAGGGGAAAAACAAAAGCTTGTCTCCCATTTTTTCTTTTCACCAAATGAAGTAGAAGCAGTCCTTTTAATACGAGAAGGACACTGGAAGGCTTTTTTAATGCAGCTGAGAGGCTTCGTGTGATCAACGCAGCCCTTCATTCAGATGCATTCCTGTTTTATCGCTGTCCTGAACAAAACTATGCAGGTTTTTGTGATCAGATATCATTTAAAGGCTACAAAAACATTCCACCGAGCATCGTTTTCCTTTCTTTTAGCGGAAACTGATAATGTTATGATAATAATAATAATGTCAGCTTTATCGGTTGATTAAAACCTCGCCAGCTGCCTCCCACGTGAGCGAAAATGAATCTGCTCTTAAACATTAATTTGACGGCGGCATAGATTATATCAGGCTAATTCCTTTCCTGTGTAATGGACAAATCCCATGCCGGGAAAAAAGTCGGCATCCCGGCGTTTAGATAAAGGAGCAAAACATTGCTCTTGTAGCTCTAGTTCGTTAGCCCCGGTTTTATAGCACAAGAAGAAAAAGATATAATCTATCCAGAAACACACAAAAAGGGAGGAGCGGGAGTTGGATGCAGAGAGCGCGAGAGGGTTTGATAAGCTCGCGGGCCCAACGGGGTCCGGAGGTGGCCAGCGAATGCAGCGACATTGCGGGCGTCGAGACAACAAAATGAAGTCACCACTTGTCCCCAACACACAGAGCGTCCGTCACGTCGACAGACAAACCCACAGCCGGCGTTACGTAACCGGCGTCTGTCGTGTTTCCCGAATGGCGACGAAAGACGGACGTGTGGGATTGATGAACACTCGCTGAGGATAAAGATCTAATAAGCACATGTATTTTCTGCACGTACACCGAAACACACACTTGCTCATCAACAGAATCGGGTCACAGTTGAATGAGTGTGCCTGTGTTCATGTGCGTACACATGAGCTTAAATACCCCAAGAAGATACATCCTTCTCGTAGATTCACGAGAGCATGCCTTTCTTCAGCGCCGACGCAGCCGCCTGCCCTCGAGCCTGAGGTGATGGGGTCAACTCCTCCGGAGCCTCTGAGAGTTGATAAATGAATACATTGATTTATAAAAGGTTAAAAAGGTGAGACAGGATGGAAGGTGCACATTAGGCCCTAATGCTCTCCTCTGTGGTTTCCAGTCTTTTTGGACTTTATTGCCATTTAAAAAGAAACAAAACTATTAAAGATCAAAAATAGAGTCCAAAAATATTTTGAAAAAGTCAATTTCCAACTTTGATTAAAAGTCAATTTCTGTGAATGGAACAACAACAAATAAATCTTCTGCCTCCTTGACCACATTCTGTTTCAGAATTCGACACAGCGTTGAACGCAGGGTCGTCATGTCATTGCAGCGTAAGGTTATTTGTAGAATTATGGATTTTCATGGACGGTCTCTCGACCTCTTCGCATAACCGATGTGGGGATCTGCGAGGATCGGTCGGAGAACTCAGAGATCACCTGAGGTCACGGTCTCTCTTACTTGGCGGCTCGGCCCATGGAGCAAAACGGGTTTGAGAATAAAAGGGTCGAGAAGAGAAATAAATTATTCATCCGTCGGTCAAACAACGCCAAGTGGCGGTACAGAATCATTGTAGAGCTTCTAGAACTGCTTCTTTACACACAGTACTGCAGAAACAACCTGAGTGGGTGAAGTGAACGCGCAGCAGCCCCGCCTGCAGTCGATAACCGTCGTTGACCTGCCCTTGAGCCAGGCACTCAAACCCCACCAGCAGCTCAACGATGAGCGGAGCACGACGTCGAGGTTCCATTAAAGCCGCGGCAGCTCCAAGGAGAGAGCGAGAATGGATCGCGTGCAACCACGCGCAATCATCCTGCAACTGACGGTCAACCTGCACATAAAGACTCCGACAAACCTGCTTCATAAGGACGAATGAGTACAGCCACCAAGGGTTGTATGATTGCCTTCTTACATGCAGGAAGACAGTCAGATGTTTGGATGCGAGGCTGCCTCTGTACAGTTTCTTACAGTATGACCATGGATATGAATGTGCACCATAATGTGAAGAGCGTTAACACAGCGGACGACACCGCTGCTGGACCGGTACTCGGCGTCCTCCTCTTTCAAACCTCCTCAGGCAGACGAGTGGGAGGAAAGGAAGTATTAGTGATTCGCCTTGGCCGCTGTTCTGCCAGCTACTTAACACGAGGAGAGCAACCCCCCCCCCCCGCCCCTTTCATAAATAAAGGCTCAGCTATAACTGCTACTGTTGGCACGGACCCCTCCAGTGCCGCACTGAGCTGCTGGCAGACCGCCGGAGCACTCGCGGAGCTCGCCGGGCCCCCCGAGCTTGCGGCTTTCTCGCGCTGCCAGCGGGTTTTTTCACGCCGGGGTTCAACCACACTAGTGTGAAATCCCGTGGCGAGGAAAAGGTAGGAAAATAAAATTTGGCGAGCAGTGTCTCGGTGCTCCGGGGTGTCAAAGTCCTCAAACGTTCGAGGGCCTCTGCTGCACTTGGCGTATGTTTCCGACAATGAGGAAATTTAGGTTTGACATGAAGAGAACCTACTTTTTTCCCCCTACAATATATATATATATATATATATATATATATATATTCTTGTATGTTCTTCTATGTTTTGGCTACAACTAGCAATTTTAAAACCCCGCACAGATCCCTTTCCCCATAAGTACGAGAGAAAAAATAGTTCTAAACTGGGATTCAAATCCAAAGCAGCCCTGTGTTAACACAATATACTGTACAAAGGGCAGTATTTACTGTACAGGTGAGACGTTTTATATATATTATATATACCTATTATAAGGTAATATATATATATATATATATATATATATATATATATATATATATATATATATATCAACTTTCAGATTCGAGATAATATGTGCCATGTTACATTTCCACATATATATATTTATATATAAATATATATAGTACAGCTAGCGAGATCATTAACTTGGAGTCGATGGTTTCTAACCAGTGTGAACGGCAAAAAGTTGGTCAATCTTTCTTGACGTAGCCGACTTGATGCTTTTCATGTGGTTTTAAATTGGGGAAATCTGTTCCTAGGTGGCCGACAATAAAAATACCTTCTTCCACATATTGTTTTCCTTTTTTTTGCATAGGCATTATATCCGAACATGTCGGCGTTAGTGTGACTTTCAGTTTGACTCCGAACACACAATTCCCGGGGGGCAAGGGGCACAGGTAGAAGAGTCGGCCACATGCTTTGTCATTCATCTCCCGTGTATGTATTCTCCTTTTTCCGTCTGTTCATATTAGCATCAGATTACATCCAGGAGTAGATACGAACGGTCACCCAGAGAAAAAGAAAAGAAAATCACATATGAGCATCTCTTCGGGAACGACGAGCTGCGGCCTTCGTCTTCCAATCAGATCAGATTCTCTTATTACAGACGACCTCAGCCGAAATGGCTCAGCGAGGGTTCGTTCTTTACAGAGCAGCTACAACAACAGTCCAGCTGTCAGTCCATGGCCTGTTCATCCCATGAAGATTACTATGCTAATAAATGTACTTGTGCGATGCATTCGTATCTGCAAAACCTTCCCCCGAGACCCTTTGCAGTCAACAAGCGTCAGCGTGCATGTTACCAACTTTCATAGCACAGGATATTTTTCTATAGTCAGATTTGTTTTTCCAGGCAAGTAGCTTTGTTGTCTGCATACAGACTTCGTCGTGACAGGATGTAGACGGCAGTATATAGTGCATCAAAACTTAATATACCTGTGTGTGTGTGTGTTGCAGCTCTGTAAGTACATTTTTATTGATGCCGTAAGCAAATAACTCTCTGATTTATACACAGGGCTACCTCAAACTGCCGTCCAATGTTAATCAATGGCAGTGTTTGTGTTGGCAGTGCACATGCGCACACACGCGCGCGCACGCGTTAAATCATAGGACATCGATAGCCGTTTCGACGGTCCATGTGGAAAATGTAGCAAGACATCAATTATTCATAATCCATTCAGAGAGTTAGGGTCCAAGAAGAGAGATCAGAAGGTCACTTACTCTTCGGATTTTTTAATATTCACAAACCATTAAATGACGGAGGGGGAAAACATTCTGCCGAGGCGCCGTCGCCGCTGATCCGTTCGCCGGGATTCCGTTCTTTTAATCGGGTGTAGAGGAAGAAGCGGCCGTGTGCAGCGCGGGTTTTGTTTCCGGTGGCAGAATGGTGGTTTGTTTAACCAACTAACGTCTTTAATTTCCAATTAAATTAAGTTGGAATATTCTTTTTGCCCGCCACGTTTGTCTTAATCACAAATATGATTCATTTTTCCAGTTCCTTATTCAAGCGATGTTGTGTTTTATGCCAAATTTTAAAAATCAAATGTGTTTTTTATGGCGACAAAGTGCTAAAAGTGTAATATATTACCCATTCATTTGTTTTATTCTAACCACAAATTCATCATTTATTTGGTGACAGCTTTTTTTGGGAGAATGATATTCCAGCATAAGCAGATACAAATATGGACAAAGTCATATGTAGCCGCGACAATATATACAGTTGGAGTTTTCTTACATTATTTTAAATTGAGATTTGGAAAAAAATGTTAAAGAGCGAATTGAATCAAGAGTTGGAACACGCACTTCTGCAATTTCCTCTGATTTTGAGATCATTTTTTGTTCTCTTGAAAATCATAACCAAGCCAAGGTGAAATAAGAAGCAGGACATAAATTGGACTTACACTATGGAACTTTTAAAGTAATGAATCAAAGTCAGAAACAGATATGCTTTTGTGATCTCTAGGGGAAATTGAATAAACTGTACATTTCTGGAATAAATGGGTAATGATGGGTTTACTTTTTAGAGGTTTAACTGACATCCAGCTCGATACGACCGACTTCTGCGATGGTGATGTTGTTATGTTTGTATATTATTCCAAACTTATCCTAGGATCTGACCAACTGCTTCTCAGGGCTTACACAAAATCCTCTTAGGCTCTATCCAGACCATCAATCGGGGGACTATCGGGGGTAAAGGAGGGAGGGCGGAAGTAGAGCAAGAGAGAAGAAGAAGGAACAGACAGAGGAGAATGGCAGAAAAAGAAGACAAAGTTGACAGTGTACGGACGGAGGACAAAGATGGAGCAGAGTGGTAGTGGTGTGTCTTTGAGTGTGTTTCGGGCCTTTGGGACGGGCTGTCATCGGTCAGTTGTCAGCTGTCCGACGGGCTGTTGGCCCCCCCGGGGGCCCCTGTCACCGGCCCCCCAACACCTCAGGGTGACGGTGGTTGGACAGAGGGAGGACGAGACGAAGGGAGAAAGAGAAAGGGCTTCGCTTGCACCCTGTCACTGACCCTAATCACCTCTCGTTTACTCTCTCTGTGTGTGTGTGTGTGTGTGTGTGTGTGTGTGTGTGTGTGCTAGAGAGAGAGCAGGGCGTAGAGACGACTTTCCTTGCATCGGGCAAAACTGTCACCAGGCCTCAGAGCTAATGCCCTTGCCGACAGTGGCTGTCAGAGAACCGGCTGTTTTGTCTTCTTGTACTTTTATCCTTGCGAGAACCGATTCCTGTTTTACTGAACACCCTGTTATAGTAGTTCCTCAATTCCCTTTTTTTTTGTTTCCGCGTCTGCTGAAAGATGCTTTGCACAGTGGAATTAGTAGAGGAGAGAGAAACAAACTGCTGAATTGTAAAAAAAAAAAAACTAAATAACTAAAAAAACTAAAAAAACAAGGAAGGTTAAATTACCAAAACGTGTTCAGAGTGAACACAAATTAAACACAAATTAAACACAATAATCTGCAGATTATTTCTGCGGTGCACATCTGACCTGGGCGAGGGCAGACTCCGTCTCCGCCAGTCAGATAATCCAATATTAATTGCCCGACAGACCTTGGCAGTAACAGCTCTCTTAATTAATAGTCTTTAGTCTGGCGGATCACTCATTGTGGCGCACACACACACACACACACACACACACACACACACACACACACAGTGAGCGCACATGGGGAAAAAATGGTGAATATGAAGAGGCGGGGAAAAAGGTGCACACTCAAATAAGCAGATGAAACGATCGATTAAAGAATATGAAGAAGTATATTTCTGCCACATTGCAGAGGAGAGCTTGAACGTACAGTATATCTGCGCTCATGTGTGCTAATGTGCCTCCGTTCGAAGGACGACAGTTGGCAGTGATACTGTGCTCCCCTATGGCTCATTTAGATGAGTCACAGTGTGTGCGACATCACAGAGCTCCTGGTGCGATTCCCATGGTGTAAGTGCCCCTGTGTGTGTGTGTGTGTGTGTGTGTGTGTGGAGGACTTCACTCCCAGCTGCTCTGTCAAATGCAGATAGGCCTCTGAAAGAGATGAGGAGGACAAAGGGAGGACGAGGAGTTTGATGATGCCGAAATAATAATTTGTGACGACATTTGAGTAATCCGCACTTTCATTTCTCGTCTTCTGTGAGAATTCATGAGGTCAAGATGTGTGTTTGTTTGTCAGCATGAAGCAAGTGACCCCTGAGTGTGTGTCTGTGTGTGTGTGTGTGTGTCCTGACTCATCCTCGGTCCAACTGGAGTCCCCCGTGGTGTTGTAAATTAGAAAAGCTCTGCTCTCTTCTGTCGCCCTCTCTCCTTGTTTCCTGCCGTTGACATTTTATTTTTGTATCAAGGAAAACTATTTCTCGGGTTGGTTGTTGTTCCCTAATGCACGGGTTCGCCGTGGTTTCTGAACAATATGCAAAAGCTATTGACATAAAACAACACAGAAATGACATAACAAAGATAACACGCGTGATATTATGTAATCATTGTGATTTAAAGAGGCGACGGACGACTTTTTCCTGCCCCTAGTGGTCCCAGGCGGTATTACTGCGTGGTCGTAAAGACGCTGCAGGACCAGGACGCCTGTAAGGACGCAGCTACTTTTCCTCCGAGATCCTGAAGGAAGTTGTCAGCACCACTTTGGAGATAACGGGGGAGAAGAAGGAAGTTTGTACACTGAGGCTCCTATTTTTTTTAAGAGAATAACATGGTGAAAGAAGGACTTATGGGAACAATATAACAATATAATCAATGTTACACTGTGCAATCAGTTTTTTAAAGTTGTCTGCTCCTTATATTATCATAGAGGGATGTAAAGAAGAGTTTATTACCAACCAAAATTACACAATGATGTGGTGAAGTTCTAAAAACTATAATGAAAATTGCATTTTGACACTTTGTTTCTCACACCTTTTAGATTATTTCTTTCCAGAAGCTTGTGTTTTTTTGATTTCTTTTTGTGCTGCTGAAGTGTGAATCACACATCAGCCACCAAACAGACAATTTGGCCGGGGAGAGAAAAAAAATAAGTAAGAACAAGCGTTGCTCTTTTCAACATCAACATGTTTTCTGTGATTGCTTTTTTTGGGGGGGGGGGGGGGGGGGGGGGGGGGTTTACCAGGGTCTCGGGTGTGCCCGCAGTGTGTGTGTTTGTGTGTGTGTGTGTGTGTGTGTGTGTTTACTGACCACTTGTCGGTGCGACCTCGGGGACAAGAGCTCATATCCGTCACAAATAGAGAAAGAGGGAGAGATGACAGGGAGACCGGAGGCAGCGGCTGTAGAGAGAATCAATAAATCGTCCCATAAGAAAAACACTGGCGTTGGTGGGGGGGGGGGGGGGGGGGGGGGGGGGGGGGGGGGGGTTAGTGGTGGTGGTGGTGGTGGTGGCGGTGTCACACGTTCAAATCAGCAGAGACCGAGGGTCAAGGACATTTGCAGCTGCTCAGAATATTGACTCGGGCAGGTGAAAGGTGTCACTTCGAAGATGTATTGGGGCAATCGGGTGCAAATTATGACCTCTCAATGTGTCCATCACCGTGACGACCACCTGCGGCCATATACCTCGCTGCAATCGGCAAGGATGCTTTTTTGGCACAATGACGGGAGCGCTGTTCTAGGAAGTTCTGAGAAATGTCGGTGCCAGCAGACGATGGTGGAACAAACAATCGAAACTCACGTACAACATTATGATCCCTTCATCAGAAACAAAAAAAACCAACGAGAAAAAGTCAAGCAGCATTTGCTCTTATATACGTGAAAAGACGCACGACATGGTCACGAAATAAAGGCCACAACATCCTTTGTCAGTTTAAACTGTGCCGAGATATATTTCAATATAGAATAAAAATGTTACGCATGCTGTGGCACAAGGCTTTATGATTCCAGAGGGAAGGCGTGAGGTTGAACCATCGATAAGTCCGGCAGGTCTTAGCTTTCAAATCAGTAAATGATTGCGGGGGGTTAGACTGTACTGACAATATCAGGCCGCTCATGCGAGACAGAAAAGAATAGAAATTAAATCAAATAGGAATCTAAAATCAGATTGACCCCGGCCGCATGGACAATTTTTTACTGCACAAATCTCCCGTCGTGAAAAGTCGATCATTGGCATACGATAACCGCCAGAGCCACACCGACACGAGGCCCGTCAGAAACCAGCGCTTGACCTCACCTCTCCCGTCTCGCAGTGGCGGAGGAGGTCGTTGTTCAGGCAGCGGCGCAAAACGCGCGATGGATTTCCCCATTTAGGAGACAGCTTTTTCTTTTTGTCGCGATCATAACGCACTGGCCGGGCCGCGGACCTACAGAGGCTGGACTGAGCCACAAAAACCGGGATTTCTTTTTTGCCGCACACACAGAACTGACAGCTAGCTGACCGTGAGGACATATTTATATTATTATTATAATAATAATCATAAACTATATTTTTACAAAACGCGTATTGCTTTGATTGGGGGTTTACATGCATCTTTGTCTTTTGCAGAACGTGGATGAAGGTCTTTTTTAATACACTGCCACTGCTTCTACTATCAACGCCGTGCAATATATTGCCCCCTCTTCCCTATGCAGCACATTTTTTAATGCACATGGCTTTGGACGGGTACGAAGGAGGATTCGTTTGAAAAGGTCAGTCTTGATTATAAAAGCAGGTGAGTGTGGTGAATATTTATACATCTCATTAGGAAGGGGCTGGAGCAGCAAGGCCTTAGCTCCGGGGGAGTTTTTCAGTGACTTGCCGGGGTTATAAAGGACAAAAGGTTGCTGTAAAAAAAATTCAGCGCCGCAAGGTAATAGACCCAAAATGAATGTACTCAGATTCGAGGCGGGCAAAGCGTAGCGTGTCGACGCCAGGTTGCTCGGAGGAGACCAGCTCTGACAGGCGAAAACACGGAGGGAAGGAGGCTAGACACCAAGTCCAGAGAGGCCTGGACACGGACTGACGCAGACCGGGGGGGAACCGAGGTGTGGCGGCAGGTATTATCTGCCGGGGGAAGCTGTGAACGGCTGGGTGTGGGAACCAAGTGACGACTGGAGGCAGGAGTACACGGGCGCCGAGGGAGAGGCGGGGACGGAAGAGACCATTTTACGCGGCCTCGTCACGGCAGGGAAAGCGCAGTGGAATCTAATAACGTTAATGACGGCGGCCTCCTTGTGCCCCTGCCGGAACACGGTCGGATGTTATCGGCCGGTGGCAGACTAGACGATGCATCTGCGAGATGCTCCAAGTGCAACTTTGTGAACTGACGCTATTTATGCACAAATTGTAAAAGTAATAGACTGACACGAGGGCTTAAGTGCAGCGATATATTAAACGTGGCCAACCAGCTGTTCGGAGAGATACTAGGCTCCGGACCCAGAATGCAGAGGGCTGGACTCGATAATAAGAATTGCAACTGATTGAATAGTCTTCGAAGGGGTGAGGGGGGATGAGGGTTGCGTGGTGGCTGTGGGGAACAATTCGGGTGTGGTCGGATTGTCATATTTTGCTCAGTAACCTAAATCTTGAAAAGACGCGGAAGCATTTCCTCGCAAGCCGCGATAAGAGCGGTTAGGATTCTCTCAAGTGTTTAGGAAAGGCGCTTCAATGCTTCCTTTCCCAATCTCCTTTGGCATAGGCTTACACTGGACTGTCCTTTGCGGAAGGGAAAGGAGAAATAGACGCCCCACGCCATAACTACACAACAACTACACAACATCCAGCTGGACACACAGGTAACAACGAGTACACAACAACAACTACACAACAACTACACAACATCCAGCTGGACACACAGGTAACAACGAGTACACAACAACAACTACACAACAACTACACAACATCCAGCTGGACACACAGGTAACACAACAACTACACAACAACAACTATACAACAACTAAACAAAATCCAGCTGGACACACAGGTAACACAACAACAAATACACAACATCCAGCTGGACACACAGGTAACACAACGACTACACAATAACTACACAACTACACAACCTCCAGCTGGACACACAGGTAACACAACAACTACACAACAACAACTATACAACAACTAAACAACATCCAGCTGGACACACAGGTAACACAACATCCAGCTGGACACACAGGTAACACAACAAATACACAACAAGAAATACACAACATCCAGCTGGACACACAACAGGAAATCCATTTGTGATGTGATAGTCTTCAGGTGACTGTGTATGGAGTGTGTGTGTGTGTGTGTGTGTGTGTGGGGGGGGGGTGTCGAAGGCCTTCTGTGTGTTTGCTTGTGTCTGGCAGTCTGTTTGTCAGAGTTCCGCAAATCTCCCGACACGCTTCGCTCGCCGCAACCGGTCCTCGTGTTTTCCCCGCGTGTTCATGCGTGAGGCCTGCGTGCGCGAGCAGCGCAGGATTAATATTGTTTTTTTTGCCGCGGAGCCCATCCATAATTCAGCCGACACGTCCGCGGCGTTTCTGTTTTGCTGCTCTCTACACAAGAGGCGAGTCGCCGAGCGGCCTCAGTGCACTCCGGGAAAAAGACTCATTAATAAAAAGGGCTTTTTCTCTTTCATCCGGCACGTTCAAACCAAACCCATCTCTGCAAGATGGATTTTTTTCTTCTTCTCCCAGCACCCATTGAGTTTTGGGGGTTAGTTGTTTTGATCGAGCGTGACCTTCCACCTATTAATTCATTTTGTAATTAATATCACTCTGTATCTTGTCACAGTTTGACCGTTTCCTCGGCCCCTATTAGCCCTTTTAATCTTCCCACGATGAGGAGTGCCTCCGACTGCCGTCACATCATGAGAAGGATGATATCAGCCGAGAGCAGCTGGTGAAAGGTTTTTGCTGTGAAATTGCGAGGAGAGCAACAATCGCTCTTCATCCTCTTCTGGCTGTCACTCCACAGAGACACAAAGGGAGATAGGTATGCACCAGGTGTAAACGGGAGTCTCTGTTCCATCTGTTCCACCTTGAAATCCAAACCTCGCCCGTGCCGCAGCAACGTGGCACCTTCTCCTGCTCTTCGCCCCTAGACGTTAAACACGTCCTTGTTAACGTCTTGGAGGCAAAGCGAACGCCAGCACCGTCGGCCGAAGGACGGTCGGTCGGGACAACCACCCAGATAAATCTGTCAACTCACATAATCCACTTCGCTCCGTCCTTCCTCAAAGTTTGTTTTCCATATATATATATATATATATATATCCTTTTTTTTTTTTCAACATTATTGATTCTGCTTCACAACGCGGGAGAACGAGGAGCAGGTGAAAATGAAATTAAGATTTTCATCAATGATTGGTGCATTGCCGCATATTAACTGGTCTCATTTCTTCTTTTTCCTTCGGTAGCGAGGAAGAAGAGGAAGAGGAGGGAGACAGATGGTAGGTAGGCAGACAGGCGACGAAGAAAATAACTGGCAGGCAGCGATGTAGGACGACGTCTGCCAGCCAGGACAAACAAACGGCCAGACACTCGAATAACCAGCCAGAGACTGACGGACTTTAATTCAGTCCAACAAAACAAACAGAAGGAGAAGAAAAAAGTATGTTGACAGACAGGGAGGTTTTTAAAAGCCGACCGGCTCGGTCGGCTCACATCCGCACGAAGGAGGTGCGATTGATTTGTAAATATACAAAACGCCATCGTCGGTAAAAGGTTTCGGGGGGCGAGTTGTCTTCCGACACCTCTGAGATGGAGGCTGAGATAAGAGCGTGACTGACGCTAGTTGTGTTAAAATAGGGTTCCATCAGTTTGTGTTGTATCTTCCTTTTTCAAACAGCGCTGGGGCAGAGAGAGGAGAGGCACTGATCCTTCTCCCCAGAGGATTTCTGTGAATTACGGTATAAGGTTAAAAAAATAGAAAAAAGATGAATTCAATTCAATTATTTGCTCTTATTTTTGGAAAATGCTTGGAGTGACAAGACTTTCTCTACCACATAACTTCCTCTTTCTTTTTTTCCTTCTTCATCCTCGCTGTCTTATTTTCCGTACTGAGTATTTTTTCCATTTCCCTCCCTCCCTCATACATTTCTCTGAAAATTGTCAGCAGGTTCTCTCATTTACTCTGTAAATGTCTAATTTGAGACCTTGAAGCATCTTCATCTTCAACACATTCATCCAACATTAAAAATTAAGGATAATTCTGTATTTGATTAATTATATAATCAGGTATTAATATGTAATCTTCCCTTGTGACGCAAATTGGCCCTAACCCGCATTCAAGACAATGTAAATTTAATGTCATCCCAAGGCTACTGTATCGAGACCTCAGATCAATATTTTAAAACTTTAAAAGACAGAAAATAAATACAAGCCATTGACAACACTTGTGTGAATTGTGTAATTGGCTTTGTTAACGCATGAACAAGTGCTGAGAAATTTAGATGCATCTGAAGGAAATCACCAGCAGATGAAAATCCTTCTTTTTCCCCCCCGTTACTTCCGCTGGTTTAGCCGATCACGTTGCTTCAGTGTCACGGTGACATCAAACATCTCTGTTGCGTCTCTGTGAACGGGTAACAACTGAACCCGGGGACACAAGAGGGACCAGGTTTAATTCAGATCTGCTGTACTGTTATATATAGATTCCATTAATTCCATATTCTATAGATGGACTCATTGTGTTTTTTTCTTGTTGCGGGGGTTTTGGTTCGACCTGGTCCAACCATAAGATCCTGTGGGACTTCCAGATCCAGACTGATAAACTGGTGATGGCTAACCAACCGCACGTCGTGGTGGTCGACAAACAACAGAAGGAGGCGGTAGCGATAGATGGCGGCAACATCAAGAGGAAGGAGATCGAAAGATACCAGAGGAGCTATCCAGAGATCCCCTTCAGTGGCCCGGAAAAGCCTGGACCTCACAGAACAGAGGCGCTAATCATGGCAGCACTAGATCAATATAGGCCAGGGTCTACCACATCAAACAGGACCCCAAGTGCAGGCTAGGCAAGGATGCCCCTGGAGGATGTAAGATGCAGGGAGGTAGGACACACATGGAACGGCATTACCAAGTGGCTGGCACAGGAACATTTGCGTTCAGAAGTCCCAGGGTCAAAATGGAAGATGACCTCCAAAGGCAGTGGAGAATGACCAAGCTGACCTCCCGCGGGACTTCAAGACCCAGACTGCGATGGCTCAACCAACCGCACATGGCGGTGGTCAACAGACAACAGGAGGAGGCGGTAGCGCTAGATGTAGCAATCCCAGGCGACGGCGACGTCAAGAGGAAGGAAAAAAATACAGAGGGGGCTGAAAGAGGAGCTAGAAAAAAGAGGTGGAAGGTGAAGGCGACAGTGGTGCCAGTGGTGGTCGGAGCACTCGGGGGCCAGGACCCCCAAGCTGGGAGAGTTGCTCCGGCAAATTGCAGTAACCACATTCAAGATCTCGGCCCAGAAGAGCGCAAGTCCTATAGGAACAGTTACGCTGGCGCACAGAACCCTCAGGACCCGAGCTTGAAGGACCTGTTACCTGTTATTCTCGAGGCATGGGGCATAAATGTGACTTCATTCCATGTAATGCATTTGTACTGATATTCCCCATTGTTTATTGACACAAGTGTCTTCATACGGGTCATTCTTCAGAAGCCAGGCCACAAAAAAGATGGGAGCTCTCAAACGAAAAGCCACTGCACCAGAGCCAGCTGACTGAGCAGAGGAGAGGAGCTTTCAAACGCTCTGGAAGGTTCAACTTTTAGAAGGAAAAAACAGAAATACACTGAATCTGTTTCTTCTCTGCCAAACAAGCAGGAAGAAGACGTCTCATGCTGTGTGGGAAGCTGGCTGCTTTTCTCAGCAAAGCAAAGAAATACAAACGCTTGATCAGAAAACAAGCCGGCTTGTTCAGCTTTGTTTCCTCACTTTCTCTCTTGCGTCGTAAAAATACATTCGCGTTCCGAAGCCTCAGAGCTTCACTTCACTCAATCCACCTTTTCGTTAAAGGCTGAACTGCTCCGCTTTGCCAGGAGGAGCAAGGGTGGAAGAATAAAGTTTGGCAAGAGTGTAGGATGTCTTTGTGCTGAGGGGCGGATCGTACACACTCTGAAACACACACACACACACACACACACACACACACACACACACACACACACACACACACACACACTGTGTGAGACTGGCGGTGACGAGAGATATAAGTGAACATGACCGAGAGAAAGTGTAGCTCATTATCACAGGCACAGAGAGTTGGCTGTACATTATGCGTGTGTCTGTCACTGTGTGAGTGTGTGTGTGTGTGTGTCTGTGTGATATCGCCTTTTCCTCACTGAGGATCCGATTTTTCATTAAGATAAAGGTGACATATAACGCCGTGTGCTTTTTTACCTTCCTCGGGTCATTCTTAATATCTCCTCCATCACTATAATATGAAACGTGATTTTTTCAAAATCATTTTCCTTCTCGTCTCGCCTCTGGACTTTAATTTGACTGACTTTGAACACGTGCACCTGAAAGGGGGCATCTCCCATGACAACATATAAGATGATCATATGCTCCGTCGGCCTCTGTTACACTACTGACAGTAAAAATGAACCCCACCCCCCTTCCTTTTTTTCTTTTCCATAGTCCATATAGCATTATAGCATTAGCTATAGAGCTTGTCCACTGCACATACACGTACACCTGTGACCTCCAACCATTGGTTGGTACAAGCTGTCAATCACACAAAATGAACATCATATCGTATTGAAGAAGACTTGAAACTAAAGATTGAGACCATAAACTATTTTTTGTAACCGGTCGAGTCGCCCTCTACTGGTCATTTCGGAGAATTGACGTTTTGGGTTAAATGTCCGGACCCGGTGACTATGTTCGATTTTATATACAATCTATTCAACTTGCACGTGGCAAATTTGTGTCACTTTTAAAAGCTACTATTTAGAAAATTAGGTTCATCGGTTCAATGTGTGACGTGAGCAACTCTGCAACTCGTGTACCAAACATTTCCGTCCACTTTCCGACTTGAGGTGCTGCCCGGTCGTGTGAATATTTCCGAGTGTGGAACAATTTTTTTCAGACTGTTACAACACCATTGGAATGCACTGATGGTTCCTTAGACATCTTATTATTAGTGCATGCTATTTCAACAGCTGCCGGGTCCTATTAGTGCTATTTTTTGTCACGCTTTAGGTACGGAGTAGGTCTATAGCTGCCTCTTCACTTCACACGGGGTGGGTCACACGGGGTGACGGCCCTGTGTGTGTGTGTCCTCAGTGTGATTCACAGCATGACACGGGGTTAGCGCTGAAATTATAGACGGCGGTGAGCTAAAGGTAACAAATGTTTGCCCCCAGCTGCTTAACTGCCTGTTACGCTGCTGGGAGGGAACTATTGTAAGTTCAGGGCCACACAGATATTGCAACCAATGAAATTGCAGTCCAAGGTTTTAGCCGTCACTGCGGAAATAATAGATGAAATGTTCACGTCATGTCTCTTTGGTCCACAAGTTCAAACTAACAATGTGGATAGAAGACTGATTTCTTGTT
Source organism: Scophthalmus maximus (assembly GCF_022379125.1). Taxonomy (NCBI): domain Eukaryota; kingdom Metazoa; phylum Chordata; class Actinopteri; order Pleuronectiformes; family Scophthalmidae; genus Scophthalmus; species Scophthalmus maximus. Next base: position 4,146,115 of record NC_061524.1, on the reverse strand, counting down.
TAAATGTCAGTGCCACTTCAGTTGCTGATGTATTAGCTGGTGTGGAGTGAATGTAACACTCTAGGCGCCTCATCCCAACCTTTTTTTCACACCACAAAGCCGGCGCGCCCCTAATCCCGCCCCAAGGTCGAGCTTGTGTTTTCCCCACTTGGGAACAGGACCAGGAAAATGAACGAGTACAATCACACACCGCTAATACAACAGCATAATAGAGGAGATGCTGAAATAATGCAATTAAATTAAAGCGCTCATGTGTGAAAGATTATCCACCCGGTTGAGAAACAGACGTGTAATCAACAGAGACATTACAGAGGGCAAATTAATGGTCTATTCTGTGCACTTTCTTTGGGACGTTGCATCGGCTGATGTACAGTGAAACAGGAAATGAGAAGCGAAGGCAGATGAGGCCAATTCAAACCTGCGTACGCAGGATTTGTGTCTTTGATTGTGACTTGGCTTCACAAATAGATATGTACATCCATATTCAGCATGAGAAGGAAACACGTGATACTGATAAACAAAGGCACCATGCTAAGAGAGTAAGGCTCAGACCACGATGAGAATACAAACTAATCAGGTATTCTGGGGTATTGACAAGTCATATTGAAGAAGACTGGATAATTAGAAAAACCTTTGACCCCAGGGATCCAATGGGAGAAGCCGATATAATGCCGGTCCTTATCCAATCGAGATATATAAATTACCAGGTCGCAACCCTCAGATCCCAGAGGGGCAGATGCTGGACTCGTAGCCGGGAATGTTGAGTGACTAACAGCCCAGTAAAAACGTATACATGTGCGTACACCAGTCCAGTCTATATGTGAAATTGCACCATCAAACATGACCAACAAATAGCCATGGAATTGCTTGGTTGCCCTCAACTCGGTCTGGTTAATATTATTAATGTGGTGCCCCTCATGGCCTCAGGCGCCACGGCCATGAACCCCAGCGACCCCCACAAATTCCTTTTGTCCATCTATGGTCAGTCATCTATTAAAGGCATACAAATCCTAAATGAATACCACAACCTGTCTTCATTGTCTGCACAGTTAATAGTATCAAGGTTGCGTCCAATGCAGCCACAGCTGTTGGTCTTCACAACCCATGACTACGCACAGTGTACATCATGTTTGTCTTTTGTTCAAACACTATGTCGGTAGATCACTTAAGACACATTCTATGTCATGGATCTGTAATTCCCAAATCACGTATTTTTCTGGACAGAACTGCATAATGTGGTATTAATTTCTGAATAACAATATCCTGCAATGAAAAAAGCTCACAGACATCATTGGTTTTCTTGGACCTTTATCCTCCCTTTAAGTTTGAATCATATTCGTGTAAATTTCTGCTGACCATCAGATGAGAACTCTTCTAAAATGACATCACTTACGATTTTGAGGTTTCTTCCCCCCCAAACTAGAATCTCTATTTTTTTTTTTTTTTATGTACAATTTAAAGTTTGTGTTGTCCAAAGTTATTCGTATATGCATTGGCTCAACGCTATGAAGTGATTGCATCAGCGGAGTCCTGAACCTGCCAGGGTTCGATAGTGACCTTCGTTAATTGAATGCACCATAATTATCTGACACGTCGACGTGAACGTATATCTAACCATAGTCGTGGTGAAGGTACAAAGCGGATGCCCAGATCTGGTAAAGGTGGATAAAGTACTAATTGTAAAATCATCACATGTGATCTGTGTGTGCTGGAGGGAAATCTATAATCCTGCTGGGATTGTATGTTTTGCTGCTCCTGCTGTGTGTGTGTGTGTGTGTGTGTGTGTATGTGTGTTTCTGGTGTGGATACACATGGGGATCAACTGCAGGACTTCAGGTACCACTAATGACCAATTTCAATTCGCGAACCGACTTTCATGTCACTGGAGAGCGACTGTGCACCGGCCGCCCTGAACAACATGGAGGTCAAATTACCGAGAACCAAGAAGGGGGAGATGCACAGACTGTATCCTGATTGGATGGGAGGATTGGTGACCTTGGCAACTTGCCATCATCAGGAGGAGTGTTTGTGTGTGTGTGTGTGTGTGTGAGGAGGGTGACTTCAGTAGTCTGAGGTCTACTCCCCTGGTGGAAGAGATAACCAGAGGGAGGGATGCTCCGGTCCTTTCAGGAATCTCCGAGCTTCCGTCATGCCGTTCCCGTCTCTCCGGCTGTCAGGGTAACTGTTACCATGACGCTGAGTGGGCAGGATCACCTTGTCACCTCTTGTTCTCTCTCCCTCTCTCTCTTTATCTCTCCCTTTTTGTTTCTGTGTTTCCTCTTTATCTAAATGACACTAAATTAAACACACACACACACACACACACACACACACACACACACACACACACACACACACACACACACACACACACACACACACACACACACACACACACACACACACACACACACACACACACACACACACAAAGTCTATTCTCGCTGGTGCTTTCTCGCCATTTATCCACTAAACAAACACACACACACACACACACACACACACACACACAGCTACACACGGGGCCTACAGTGGCAGAGGGATACTCACAGGCAACAAGAGGTGACGACGGAGAGAACGCTGAGGAGCATCGAGTGGAATTCAAGGTCACCGCTCGCATCAGATGCAGACACAGAGGGACGGAGAAGCGGGGGGGGGGGGGGGGGGGGGGGGGGGGAGTGTTTTCTTTGGATTTTTCAAATGAGAAGTCTGTCGACGCAACTCATGGCAGCTGCAAATACCGGAGAGAAAACCTGCAACGATAATAATAAGCAGGGGCCACCTTGTTTCCTTCTTAACGCGGTTTTCGCAGCCATCTGTCAAGCTGTTTGATGTCCGCAGCACCAATCTGTCAGATCTGAGAGTGGAAGTCGCAGCATGAAAGAAAAAAAGGAACTGTGTGTGTGTGTGTATTAGATGATGTAACCGAGGTGAGCGAGCCTTAAATTTGGCACACGGAGAAGTCTGAGCCTGCGGGCGTATCCTTAAAACGTCACTGACCTGGATAGAAATCATCTGCTCCGATCCAACACGTCCACGTGGAGGGGTCGAACTGCGGTGTGGTATTATACATATTTTTCTTTTTTTTTTAAATACTGAGGAGTGAAGGAAAAAAAATACCCAGAGCAACACATGACATAACACTTTCAATCTGGCGCCCGCGCGCACACAACGCCGCGGCGGGGCGGCGGGGCCGAACGCGCCGCAGCGCTGCGTTGTTTGTGTGACGATGAACGTGAGACTCCTGAGGTAACCAGGACAATCGCTTTCTGTTCGAGGCGCAAGAGTCATAGTTCTCCACTCCTCTTCCCTTCCCTTCCCTCTCTCTCTCTGCCATAATCCTCTGTTCTCTGCATTTGGGTCATGGCTCAACACTCCACATATCAGTCCCATAAGAAGGTTTAAGGCGAAAGGAAATGTCTAAGCTCCCGTGGCTCACGCCTGCCGTCGTTTCAGATGGGAGGGATTTTACACGGGGGGGGGGGGGGGGGGGGGAGTGGGGGGAGAAGGAAAATGAAAGAAGTGCGGCAATTGAGAAAAGGATACCGAGTTGGGCGAGAAATGGGAGGAAAATTGAGAATTTAAAATGTGTCACTTGGTCTAAAGAAGACTCCATCCACTTTATAACAGCGTGGTCTTTATCTGAGATGGGATGTCCTTCTTTCTGAAGCCAAAGTATGAGGACGCGAGCGGAGCGATTCGGAGTTTGCTGTCAGTTTCGAAACCGCAGAACACATGAGACGGTGGGGAGGCGGAGAGACAAAAATAAAGATGATTGAAGGAGCAAGGGGTTAAATTGGCCACTTATTGGACTAATGGACGCACGAGGAGACGAATGGATGACTGGACACGCTGATGAATTACATAGATGAATATTAAAGCCATGTATGTGAAGGGATGAGAAATTGCATGTATTTGATGGGCGAGTGCAAGCAGGAGGGCGTGATGGCACAGGGGGATGGATTAGTAGATGGTAGCGGCGATGGACGGAATTAAAACGAGCCTCGGTTACACACTGTAACCAAGCAACTTGGAGGAGAAAAGAAAAGAAGAAAAAAAACAGCCCTCCTCGCTTGACTGACAAGAAACGAGCTTTAATCCTCCAGCAACCTCCCGCTTTTTCTGCAGAGTTATTATGCAACGGTTTCATACGGAGACGCGCGGAGATCGCGGCAGATGAATACTGTGCGCTCCTGCAGTCTGTGGAGAGAGGACGCTGGAGGGAGGAGAGTGGCTGAGGAGGGAGGGGAGGACGAGGAGGATAGAGAGATGGAAGAGGGGAGAGGAATGCGAAGACACACTATGGGTTAGTCATCACGGAAAACACTGCCACTCCTGGCAGCTAACTGTGTATTTATGCCTTTCCTCCTTTGTCTTAGCTGCTGCACAAGAGCTGCAATTACCGGACGCCGATGCGTCGTGTTGCGTTGCACGGAAACCGAGTGCAGTCGAATCGCTCCGGCAGCAAGCGCAGCCCCGCCGTCGCCATCCCTGTGCGAACCGTCAGATCGCGCCGTCCGCGCGTGAGGAGTCGGCGTCCCACGGATGCCTCGGAGTCAGTCGCTGCTCTTACGTGGAACGCGCGCGTGCACGTCGGAGGCCTCGACAGAAAAAGGCCCCAGCATGACATGCTTTGCCCCGGAATACATTGCGGCCCCGTTGCATCAAGCGAGCGCCAGGCCCCGCCCACCACCGAGCGTTAAAGCAATGTGTGCGTGCGAGTCCTGCGTTGGAGCCGGAGCTGAAGCTGTTTCAGGTTAAAGCAGTTGCACACGGTTGCTCGTGGATCCACTCAATCACGCTCTTCCTCGTTTCTTCTTTCCTAACGGAGAAGAGTTTCTGCTTCCTCGGGCAGTCAGCTCTGACGGGGGGGGGGGTCCTCTTATCTCCTCTGTCAGTTATTTCCCCCGCGAGGGGGAATCATCTTCTGACTTTTTCATGTAAATCAAAGTGTGTTTTGCCGGTCTTCATCGTCGCCCGATAAAACCTACTAGCGGCTCGACTCGCCCGCCGTGTTTGCGGGAGGCTTTTTCAACTCGTGCCTCGTGAGAAGTTTGCATCCAAGATCCTCTTGGGACTCGGAGCAACAGATGTGTTTTCCTAAGCTGACAATGGTTGTTGGGCACATTTCGTTAACCCTTCCATCCTCCTGGACGACCCACGCTGTCGTTCTCTTCGCGAGGACGGTCTGAAGGCGATAGAAGAGTATCCAGCCAAAATTGGACGGAAATGCCACCGTTGGTTGTACAGAAAAGAAAAACTAAATCCACCAAGAGAAACTAAACCAACATGTCACATTGCCACCCACACTGGAGACGTGTTGGCCGCGCTGCAGCGTGATGTCATTCGGACTCATACTCTCGCTGCCTCGGTCCAATACTCTGTCAGGATCTTTCTCTCGCCCTCCCAGTTGTGGTTAGGCTGCCTCCATCCCTCATTTCATCCTTGTCTGCGTGGCCATCGGCGACCCGCTCCCGCCAATTCACCTGGGCGCCTGATCAACTTATCACCTCGTCAACTTCCCGAGCCGCTGCGCCGGCGGCGCCGCCGCGGAACCATCTTTCCCTCCGGGCATCGGCCGGTAGATGGGTCTGCTGATGCGGTAAAGACGCCCCCCTAGCTCTTTTCCTCCACTTGCCACATGATTATCTGAAGCCAGCTGATCATTCTTCTGCCAGTGCCTCCAGGTTCATCAACCTGGTCTCTCCAGTTGCCAGACGACGTCCAGAGAGATCGGCTGTCTTATAAATACTGAAACTACCAACTGTTGAACCATAGTGAAATCACTGACATCCCCCTTTTCTTCCCTGGTCTGATGTTTGACGTGAAGCTCCTGACCTGTTTCTGCATTTCTACGCTGCACTTCTGCCGCCACGCCAATTAGCTGATTGGATGATTCCGGGAATGAACTGTTGTTCCTAGGAAATCGCCTGGTGAGCGTATGACGCAGCAAGCGGACACACAAATATGGTTGTCATTAGGATGCTGAATGGAAAATGGAAAATATGGAATCGACTATACACCGACGCAAACACGTTTTATCATAACAAACAACATATCTTGTTCCAATGGAGCGTTCTAGTGTCACAGTGTGTAAATACTATCTGGGGTTCCTCTATAAGGTCAATAATTCAGTCAGCGTTACTGAATCTCACTGGAATGAAGCCCAACTCTTAAAAGGAGGATGTGTACAGTATTCTGCACGAAGTGAAAAATCCGCAAGACAAGTCCCCAGACAGATGTCGGACTTGCCTCGTCAAGGCGAGACTTTCATCAGAGAAATGGTCCGGCCGGGATATCGAAATGAGCCAGTTCTGCATTTTGTAAGTGAGCCAATCAGCCGCGCAGTCGGCGCCTGAAGCCGACGCCGTTGACGAGGGACCACCGACGAACTTTTGGCCCCGCACAATCAATCATCATTCGTGAAAGTAAAAAGAAAGAAAGGAGAAAAAAATGTATGTAGCTGCCTAATGAGGATTTGTTTGAATGTCCAGCAGAATTAATTATGTATGTAAGACAGTGACACACGGAACATGCCTGCAGTGGAAGTGCATATTTGATTTGAAGTCAAGGACTCTGATGGGTTCCTTTTCCTTCATATCTATCTCTTAATTGGAGAGAAAAAAATGGACTGCCAGTAACAGTTGCATGTTGCATCGTGTGCAGCACATTCAGATTCGAAGGCAAGGGAACAGGATGTTAACACCCAGTGACCTTGAAAGGAGACGAGCACAAAGATCAAAAATAAAAATAGCATGCATACACTGAAAAGATAGAGGAAGAGTGGAAACAACCTTCTTTTGGTCTCTTGTCTCCTCTGGACATTGTTGCCGAAGGGGTCCCCGATTTGTCGGCGACAGCTGGCCTCCCGAGTGCCTGCAGAGAAATGCCAGGACGGATCAACAGCAGAGCAACTGAAAGGACAGGAAGGGTTTAATCTGCTCAAGAACGTTTTCTTTTTTGACAACTATTGTTTGAAGAGGCAGGTCGACGAGGAACTTGTTACTCAACCTGGAAATATGACGCTTATTTTTACCAAGATAGGTGATTTATTCAGTCGGTAAATAACCAGTCAATAACTTGTATGTATATACTGTATATGAAAGATTCTTTTTAAGCAGGCTTTGTCAACAGGAAACACCCCATGACTTTGGCCCAGAGAGAAAGTTCCTGACTTCATGCCACTCCCTTGACACCCGACGCCGGCGACCACATGCTCCGTAGTCAACACAGACCTGCAAGTTTCCATCGTCGTAATCATTTTGACAATCTCTCAAAGGCATCTCTGGGCCCGGCGAACCAAACTAAAACATGCCACCCAAGAGGTTTTCATGGATGCATGTGCATGTTCTTTCCTCCAAATTCCGTTACTGTACATTCAGTACTTTGCAACAGTTGTAGCCCCCCCACACACACACACACACTTTCAAGGTACGTAGAGAAAAAACGCGTAGAGGTCAAAACTCCAGCAATACTTGCAGCGTACTGTGCAGAACAATAAGCTGAAATGTTGTTGTGTACACTGTAAGGGTTGCCGGAGTTCTGACCTCTTTGCTTTCTTTTCCTTCAGCGAACAAGAGCTAGACTATTACATCAACTTAAGGCCAATGCCTTCACCCGTGTCTGTTGGTTTGTTTGTCAGCAAAAGTCTTGCACTGATTTCCAACAAACTTCGTGGATGGAAGAGGCTTGGACCAGGATGAAGAGATGTATTAATCATTGTAATCACTTTGTTTAACATTGCGAAATAACAATTTCTTTTAAACATTTTGTCAGTTTCTTTGGAAATAATTTGTTGATCTTGGTTGTTTAGCTTATGCGGTCTGCTCAGTGCCGTTCTAGTCACTTCTCAATTCAGCTGCTTATCTTTGGAAAATCTGTATTATTGCTCCTTTTTTTTTGTCTCTCTTAAATATCACGACATTGTCTGGGACAGAAATGCCGTGAAAGTAATTCAACAGTTTTGTGGTTTCCCCAGAAATATTTTTTACAATGAAATCAGTATATCAGATGTATCTGTAAGTAATTTCTGCCTTTCTGCAAGATTGCATACGTAATGCAATGCCGACATCCTGCCATCCATGTAATTACTGTACACCTACCAGATGTTTGTCTCCTTAAGGCATCGTGAATATGGATCTTGACAATTGTCAAGTTTATCAAATTAATACTAACGCCGCTGTATGTCTGCTCAATACGTAACGCGCAACCGATAGCCAACACGGTGGCCCGTATCAACCCTTACAGGGCCACACTAACCATGTATGATGTTCAACGGAGAGTTTTGTCCCCGAGTGGCCAAAGAAACTGACTGAGGATTAATTATTAACCTCTGCTTTTTACGGGATATAAATATTGAATCAAATGGCCACATACGGTACGTAACGGGTTCACCCGTGGCGACGAACCCACAGATTCCACAGCAGCCCTGAAGACTTCCCCTTAAGCTGGCAACACATCTGCGATCCGGCGTGACCACGCCACACGCCACACGCCACACGCCACACGCATGTCACAGTGGCAGACGCTGCACATTGATCAGAGTAACCGAGCGAGAGTCGCAGGTTACTTTCGTTAACAAGCATCTTATGCAACGCCGGCCGAAAGGCTCGCAC